>NC_021162.2:37185341-37206999 GCF_000331145.2 Cicer arietinum | reverse complement strand
GGAAATTGATTGGTTTAGTAGAAATTCTTATTTTGAGTTAGATAACATATTGCTCAATTGATTTATCAATGTCTTGGTCAGTTATGTATTACTTGATGGATTGAGAACTTTATTTTGATTTTATTTTTAATTGGCAAGCATTATATGAACTTTTAGCATATGGAAAATCCTTTTAAGGTGCATGCTTGGTTGAAAGGTTATTTTGTGCATTTAAAAACTTAAATGTTATGTGTTAACTGTTAATTTCGGTTGGTGGCCCTTTACAACTATTGTGGAAATCTGGGCTTTGCCCTCAGATGAGAGCCAGGACGATCCTACCGGTTCGTACCCTACGGATGGTAATGTAGATTGGAATGCTTGACTGGAGCTATGTTAGGAGGATCTGACGGGGCGCGTGGAGATCACTCAGGGTGTATAGCTATAGTTTTTTTTTTTTGAAGAATGATCAGATTAGGATGACATAAAGGGAACAAATGTTTTTTTGGATTACGTTATTTTGAACTGGAAAACTGTACCTTTACTAATATTGTCCGTATGACATCTTATTTGAATGAGTTCCATGTATCATTTGTTGTTGTGTAAATACTTTGGATTCATATTTGGAGAAACTTTTCCGCTGCTTGTAAATTATAATGACTCAATTATTTATCCAAAGGTATTTCCTTATTTATTTCCCTGTTTTATTTTAATTTCTTTAAAAAAAAAATACACCCTCGCTGTGAAAATCGGGGCGTTACAATACGTTTCGTATTTTGTTAAGATTGAGTTTGTAAATTCTTCAGATTGATAATGTTAGTATTTTGTTATGATTGCTTTCACAAATTCTTCAAATAAAACTTCATTCATATTGTTTGCTTTGATCTGGGTGTGAACATACTATTAGACCGGTTCTTGAACTATCACAAGTAGGAATATGACTAAATCCAATTCTGTATTTTGTCCTTTGTCAAAATCTGAATCATATCTTTGCAAATAATAAATCTATCTTCCAATGAGTGTTTCTTCTTCTTGTAAAATTTTATTGATCATATATTGTTTAAAATAATTCATATCTTATTGAAGATTCTGATAAAATCTTCTTGTAAATAATTCATATCTTTTTTGAAGATAAATCTTGATCAAATCTTCTTGTAAATAATTCATATCTTCTTGTAGATAAATCTTGATCAAATCTTGTAAATAATTCATATATTATCAAATCATCTTTTATATAATTTATATCTTTTTGTAGATAAATCTTGATTAAATCTTCTTGTAAATAATTCATATATTTCTATATTAAGATGTTGATAATGTCTTCTTCAAATCATGACTGTATCTTCTTTTCAACTTAATCAAACATTTTCTTCAATTATAAATCTAAATAAAATCTTATTTTGGATTTTCTTCCAAAACACGAATCATCTTTCATAGTTTGTGATGTCAAATAACTTTTTCTCATAAAATACTTTTGTTAACTTCAAAACTTTAATTATAAAACAAACTTGGCAATGTAATGATTCCTGAATATCGCCTCCCCCGCAAGGGCTTCGTGGGTCCTTTCAAGCAATGCCACTAACTCGAGGGTCCTTCAAAGCAACACCACTAACTCAACATCCCCGCAAGGATCTGTGGATTTCAACCAATCATGGACGCACCACCACACAACTATGAATGAATGTGGACACTTTAATAAAATATAATGCGATACTGACTTATTAACGACATATCACATAACATTTATTCTTCGCACTTTGAATTTGTTCAACACAACCATTATAACACCATATCACATAACATTTATGTTCCACACTTTGAATATGATCAACACAACCATTATAACAACATATCACATAACATTTATTCTTCACACTTTGAAAATGTTCAATACAACCATTATAACAACATATCACATAACATTTATTTTCCACACTTTGAACATGTCAAGCACAACAATTATTAATACTCATTTTGAATATAACACGCACAAAAAAAACCAATAAATAACATCACAGTACATTTATGTCACATATAATTCAAATAGGAAAGCGGATGGAGTGATGCCCTTACCAATATGAGTGTCGTTAATAAAATTCTCACGCAACGGTCTATGCTCCAAATGTGCTACACTTGAGGGATGAATCAGTAACTCATTTATTTCTTGAATTTCTTTCTTTTTCTCTCCTAAACCCGTTTTTGTTTTATTTCTTTTTATCAATCAGTTTTGTTTTATTCCTTTTTATCGTTAGAAGTGGGAAACGTGTGTTATGAAATGGGGAACATGGTATTAAACGGGAATGGTATTAAATGGGGAACGTGATATTAAATGGGAAACGTGTTATTTCAGCCTAAACCATGAAATTTGTTTTTAACGATTATTATTATTATTATTATTATTATTATTATTATTGTTATTATTATTATTATTATTATTATTATTATTATTATTACCAAAAATTAAAATAACACAATACAATAGTAATTATCACCAACAATTTACAGAATAATTATATCAACTCATAATAAGGTAAGATATAAAAATAAAAGAAAATATTACATTCTACCTACCTTAAATAGTTTTGTCCTAGAAATTGATGTTAATGAAAAAAATTGTGGGTCTTACATTCTATCATCCTAAAAATAGTTTCGTCCTCGAAACTCACACTAAAGAGTTCCTAGATATAACACACTTATCTTATCCGTCGAAAAAATCTTATCTATCTTGCTGCTATTATTTCAGAATTCATCAAGCCTAACATCCTCAACATTATTCTACCCATTTACAACTCTAAAATCATATTCACTACACCTGGTATTACTCTAATTCTACCAAGAAATTCAAGTACTCTATAGTCCGAAACCTACACCACACAAGATTTTGTTTATAATCATAATCTGAATACATGTTAGATAATCAAACATTTGTGAAAATTTTCCACGAATATATCCAACGTGTCATCATTCTCAAACCACTATAAAGTGTTCTTACGTTTAATGTTCGATCTTTTGGATCCAATACTCTAATTATATTTAACTTGAATTATTCCCACAAGAATTTTTTTTTTTTGAATTCATTGTTGCTCTTATGGCTAAAAATCTAATCCATATGATTTACTACTTAAATTCTCATCCCTTATGGTTTAGTATCACTTACTCGTCAACTACAACTCATAAACACAAATCATCTCTTTAATTCAAAAATTTCATTCTCAACACACTATTTAAGATTGTCGTCTCTAATGTACTCTTAAACCTCAACATCTTTAATTCACCACAACCTCAGTCAAACAACACCATTGTTTCCATTCACCCAATAATAACCAATAATTAATATCACCTACATTGTGATCTTTGATCAAGCCTACGATTGATCGCTTCAAATCATTCTCATTCATTTAATGTATAGTACTGTCAAGCATAAAAGTTGAAACTGATGTTATCATATCCTACAAGTATTCACAGGCTTCACAAATTTGAATTCTTGGTTATAAAATACATATCTTAACTCTATAGAATACTTTTAAGCAATTAACAAGTTCATACTTACTCAATCATGCAACTAGTAATAATTTTACATCAACCCAAAACTACTTAATAGTATCATAACTGTTTAGTCTCATGAATGTGACTATCATAAATTCACACTTAATGATCTACATGTCGAATTGAACACGACTCGATCATCTCTTTCATTCCCTCGATAATTTTCTTCTCCTAAGGTTTTGGACCATTAACTAACATAAAATCTTAATTGTAACCTCCATATCACGACCCCTACAAGACCCACTAAGTTTCAACCACGCTTCCGTCGCGCGACTCTGATAAATTGATTAAGAACAAGATTTGTGTTCTTGTGCAATATGTACACAATGTGTAGGTTAAGAAATATTTTGATCAAGATTCGAGTGGTGCATAAACTTACACACCATCACTTGAGGACCTCCGAGACACATGACCAACACTAACAAGACTAAAAACTATCCCACTAACCCGCAGTCCAATCTAGATCAAACTACTATGATACCACTTGTAACACCCCGCTTTTTCAGGACGTTAACTAACGAAATTCTATACGTAAAAATACTTTGTTTTTATTTATTTATAATTATTTTAAATACTCATTTATCCTAAAATCAATTCTTAATATTTTTAGTTATATTTTCAAAAATAAAGAATCAAAATATTTACAATCACTAAAAGTAAATTTAATACGTTAAACAAAACAGACTCATATAGCCAAAACTATTGATATTTTACTACCCAAGAATAAATCCTAGTTGGTCATAAACTTTGGACTTGTGGTAAACTAACCCAACAAGTCTAACAACGACACAAAAGTATCTCAAAGCCTCCAACTGCATGCTATTGTGCTTCAACGCATTTCTCCTATTAGGTTGACTGTAACATTATTCGCTCAATTAGCACTATATGTAACGTCCTGTCAAATGTAAGGGTCATCTCCAAATAACAAACAAATAGCAAATTTGCATGCATATATAGTTGTTATAGCAAAAATATAAATAAATCATGTATTTCATTTAACAGTTAAAAATCACAACGCACTAAAGGTACAATAACAATGAAAATATAACAGTACAATCTTAGTGTAATTAATAACATTAATGCATCCAACCAAACGACCAAGAGGTACAATAACAATAAGATATAGAAGTACAATATCACATATTTAATAACGTTAATTCACCCAAAACCAGGAGATACAATATCACATAATTAATAACGTTAATTCACCTAAAAGCAGGAGATACAATGTATCACTTATCTTTATAAAACACTAGTCACACTTTAATTAATGCATATCCAATGTAATGATTCCAGAATATCTCTTCCCCCGCAAGGGCTTCATGGGTCCTTCCAAGCAACACCACTAACTCAACATCCCCGCAAGGATCTGTGGGCTCCAACCAATCATGGACGCGCCACCACATCACTATAAATCAATGCATGAATGTGGACACTTTAATAAAATATAATGTGATACTAACTTATTAACGACATATCACATAACATTTATTCTTCACAATTTGAATATGTTCAGCACAACCATTATAACACCATATCACATAACATTTATTTTCCACACTTTGAATATGTTCGACACAACCATTATAAAAACATATCACATAACATTCATTCTTCACACTTTTAATGTGTTCAACACTACCATTATAACAACATATCACATAACATTTATTTTCCACATTTATATTCATTTTGAATATAACACACAAACAAAACCAATAAATAATATTACATTACATTTATATCACATATAATTCAAATAGGAAAGCGGATGGAGTGATGTCTTTACCGATATGAGTGTCGTTATTAAAATTCTCACGCAGCAGTCTTTCCTCCTAATGTGCTACACTTGAGCGATGAATTATGTAACACCCCGAATTTCAAAGCGAGGGTGTATTTTTTTCAAAAGAAATTAAAATAAAATAGAGAAAAACAAATAAGGAAATACCTTTGGATAAATAATTGAGTCATTATAATTTACAAGCAGCGGAAAAGTTTCTCAAATTATAAATCCAAAATATTTACACAACAAAAAGTGGTACATGTAACCCATCGAAAATAACATGTCAAGCTGACAATATTAGTATAAGTACAGTCTTTCATTTTAAAATAAATACAAATCAAAAGAAAGATGTATGCTCCCTCTATGTCAACCTAATATGATCATTCTTCAAAAAAAAACTATAGCTATACACCCTGAGTGATCTCCACGCGCCCCGTTAGATCCTCCTAACATGGCTCCAGTCAAGCAATCCCATCTACATTCTCATCCGTAGGGTACGAACCGGTAGGATCGTCCTGGCTCTCATCTGAGGGCAAAGCCCAGATTTCCACAACATTTGTAAAGGGTCACCAACCGAAATTAACAGTTAACACATAACATTTAAGTTTTTAAATGCAGAAAATAACCTTTCAACTAAGCATGCACCTCAAAAGGATTTTCCATATGCTAAAAGTTCATATCATACTTGTCAATTAAAAATGAAATCAAAATAAAGTTCTCAATCCATCAAGTAATACATAACTAACCACGACATTGATAAGTCAATGAGCAATCTGTTATCTAACTCAAAATAAGAATTTTCACTGGGCCAATCGATTGGGAAATCGATTGAATGAAGGATTTTTGTAAAATTTGAACTTTGGGCTCAATTCAATCGATTGGGAAATCGATTGAATGAATGTCTGTGCCACCTATCACGGGTCTGCACGATTTTCAAAAACGTAAATCATAAACGTACTGCCTATCACAGGCCAAAGTACTATTTATCAAGGTGCCACCTATCACGGGTCTGCACGATTTACAAAAAGCATGAAAATGCATGAGCGTATACTGACTCCATCCACAACAATCGTTAAGCAAATGCAGATATTAAAAGATTCCCCATTTTTAATACTCATTTAACTTAAACGATTTTCACAACAAACATTAAGCAAACAAAAATATTAAGAGATTCCCCATTCTTAATACTCTTTTAACTTAAACGATTTCCAAAAAAAACAATAAGTAAACAGAAATATTAAGAGATTCCCCATTCTTAATACTCTTTTAACTTAAACGATTTCCAAAACAAACATTAAGTAAACAAGACATTAAGAGATTCCTCATTCTTAATACTCATTTAACTCTAATGGTTTTCAAATTCTACACAAAACAAACTCAAACATATTATCAAATTCAATCCACAATCCACACCAAAACACATCAATTCATTTCTCCACAAAATCCAACCATACACATATCAAATTTCATCAGTATTAATTAAGAACACGTCAAATACGGCGAACACAAATCAACACAATCCACCACTCAAACACAACAAGTTTCACTTACTCAAAATCATATATAAATGAGTTTAAATCCATTTTCCACAAAACATTCATCAATATAACCAAAACCTAACTCTAAGATTTTACCCATAGAGCCTTAGATTCATTTTTCCCCAAATCAACACTTCAACCCTAACAAATTCCTTTCCACACAACCACAGATAAGTCCCTAAATGCAAACTAGAAGTTTGGAAGAAGCCCTTACTTTAACGTTAGCTTTAACGTGCGCACGGTACCGCGAGTAAATCCGGTAAATTCTCCGTTCGCAACGCCGCTTCCAAAGTTGGTTCCCTAGCACCGTAGCATGGTAGTGAGCAACTTTCCCTTCTATCTCTTCGTGAAATGAAGCTTTTATCTAGATGAAACGGGAAAGTTTGTGTTTGACGGTTTTGAAATCCATAACATCGTTTTTGAATCCGGGAAGGAGGAAGGAGTTGGAAACTTGATCTTTCTCACCCACTAGCCTTAGGTTTCTATTCATGAATAAAAAGGAAGCAAAGAAGATGAAGATGGAAGAAGGAGGAAGAATGGGTGGAGCGACAGAGGAAGAAGATGGAAACATTGTTTTCTCTCTCTTTTTCTTTCCATTGTTTTTCCTTCCTTTCCTTTTCTTTCTTTCCTTTTTATATCATTTTCTTTTCCTTTTCCTTCCTTCTAATTTCCTTTCTCTCTATTTCCTTTTCTTTCTTTTCTATCTCCTTTCTTTTTCCCTCCACACAAACATATATATATATATATATATATATATATATTTATTTATATTAATTACTTTTAACAAATATCTTCAACAGAGGAAGAAGATGGAAAAATTGTTTTTTCTCATCTCTTTTTCTTTCCCTTGTTTTTTTCCTTTCTTTCCTTTTCTTTCTTTCCTTTTTATATCATTTTCTTTTCCTTTTCCTTCCTTCTAATTTCCTTTCTTTCTATTTCCTTTTCTTTCTTTCCTTTTTATATCATTTTCTTTTCCTTTTCCTTCCTTCTAATTTCCTTTCTTTCTATTTCCTTTTCTTTCTTTCCTTTTTATATCATTTTCTTTTCCTTTTCCTTCCTTCTAATTTCCTTTCTTTCTATTTCCTTTTCTTTCTTTCCTTTTTATATCATTTTCTTTTCCTTTTCCTTCCTTCTAATTTCCTTTCTTTCTATTTCCTTTTCTTTCTTTCCTTTTTATATCATTTTCTTTTCCTTTTCCTTCCTTCTAATTTCCTTTCTTTCTATTTCCTTTTCTTTCTTTTCTATCTCCTTTCTTTTTCCCTCCACACAAACATATATATATATATATATATATATATATATTTATTTATATTAATTACTTTTAACAAATATCTTCAAATATCTAGATATTTATTAAAATTACCATTTTACCCATAAGGCATTAAATTCTCCGTAAAGAATTCACCGCACTTAATTTAATTTATTCATCGACGAGTAATTCTAATCGGCATCAAAATATCTTTTTGGTCGTATAACTCCAAAATATTAATAACTTTGGCTAAAAAGCCTCCGAGTTCAATACCAAAATACACTAAAATACATAAAGTATACTTTAAAATTATGGGTCTTACAAATTAGTAACTCATTTAGTTCTTGAATTTCTTTCTTTTTCTCTCATAAACCCATTTTTGTTTTATTTCTTTTTATCCGTCAATTTTGTTTTATTCCTTTTTATCATTAGAAATGGGGAACGTGATATTAAATGGGAAACATGTTATTTCAGCCTAAACCATGAAATTTGTTTTTAACGCTTCCTTTTTATTATTATTATTATTATTATTATTATTATTATTATTATTATTATATTTTTTTATTTTTTATTATTATTATTATTACCAAAAATTAAAATAACCCAATACAATAGTAATTATCACCAACAATTTACAGAATAATTATATCAACTCATAATAAGATAAGATGTAAAAATAAAATAAAATGTTACATTCTACCTACCTTAAATAGTTTCGTCCTCGTAACTGACACTAATGAAGAAAAATGCGGGTCTTACAAATAGGATCCCTACTTTACCTTATTGGTTCTAGACCTGACATAATGTTTAGTGTATGTGTAAGTGCAAGATTTTAAGTTGACCCTAGGAAATCACATGTAACTGTTGTTAAGAGAATCCTTGGATATCTAAAAGGCACTACCAACATTACCTTGTTCTATAAGAAATCTTCTGAGTACAAACTAAGTGGGTATTGTGATTCTTTTTATGTTGGAGATACAAAGGAGAGAAAAGGCACAAGTGGAAACTACACATTTCTAGGTGACAACTTAATCTTTTGATCAAGTAAGAGACAAAGAAAAATTGATAATGTGGGGAGAAAAAACACTTATAAATAAACTTAGATTTAGGGGGAGTGTTAAGTAAGGGGGAGCCAAAGTATTTAAAAGAAAAGTTTTTATCAAAAATACAATTTTATCGAAAGTAAGGGGGAGATTTTTGGAACCAAGTTTGTTTTATAGTTTGAGTTTTGATGTTAACAAAAGTATTTGATGAGAACAATATATTTGACTTCACATATTATGAAAAAAAGATTTGTGTATTTGAAGACAATCTAAAATAAGATTTGATTTTGATTTATAATTGAAGAAAATCTAAAATAATATTTGATTCAGATTTATAATTGAAGAAAAAAAAAAGATTTGATCCAGATTTATAATTTAAAAAAATCTTAAACCAAAATGAAAAAAAGATATGGCGAAGATTTAAAGAAGATTTGATCAATATTTATTACAAGAAGATATCAATTATTTTCAAGAAGATATGATAAATAATTATTTACAAGAAGAAACACTCACAAGAAGAATTTGTGAAAGCAATCTTAACAAAATATAATCATATCAATCTAAAGAATTTACAAACTCAAATGCACACAATAAGAATAGAATCAATCTAGAAGAACTACTAAGATTGAATTTAGAAATAAATAATTAGCTAAAGAACATACTATCAAAAATCATCTTGTTTAAAATTATATGTTAATAAGATAATTGTTGACCAAGGTAAGAATGAAGATACAATTAAGTTATTGAAATAATTGAAATAGTCAAGATTTAGTTCTTGAAATAAGTGAAATAGTCTCATTGGATTAAGATTTTGATCAAATTGCATTTATAGGTTTATTGTAGCCCATTTTGTTTCGTAGTCAATGTTGTTCTTCCATTAAGTGCAAAAGTCTCTAAGAATTAAAAAAATTGTCATTTTGATCTTTAATAGGTATTGTTTAATCCATTTTGGTTCTTAGGCAATGTAGTTTATCAAATAAATGAGTTACTCTAGATCGATTATAATTTTAGGTCATTTTGGTGTTTGCTTGATTCATTATAATCCATTTTGGTTCTTAGGCCACGTAGTCTGTCCAATAAGTGCATAAGTCTCAATGGATTAAGATTTTAGGTCAATTTGACCTTTACTAGGTTTATTATATACATTTTTGCTTTCAGTAAATATAGTTCGACTTATAAATGCATTAGTTTCAATGAATTAAGATTTTGGTCATTTTTCTATTTGATAGGTTAATTCTAATCCATTTGGGTTCTTAGTCAATGTAGTTCGTCCAATAAGTGTATAATTCTGTATGTACTAAGATTTGAGGGCAATATGGTCTTTACTATATAAATTCTAGTATATTTTGGTTCTTAGTCAATTTAGTTACAATGGATTAAGATGTTTGGTCATTTTGGCCTTTAATAGGTTTATTCTAATCAATTTTGGTTTGTAGATGTTGTAGTTCGTCCAATAAATGCATTAAGTCTCAATGAATTAATATTTTGATCATTTTGTCTTTAATAGGCTTATTCTCATCCATTTTTGTTCTTAGACAATGTAGTTCGTTTAATAAGTGCTTAAGCCTCCATGTTTAAGATCTTAGGTCATTTTTGTCTTTACTATATTTATTATAGACCGTTTTTATTTTAGTCAATGTAGATAGTCTTATAAGTGCATTAGTTTCAATAGATTGAGATTTTGGTCATTTTGTACTTTATAAACCTATCAAAAACTGAAATCTTAATCCATTGAGACTTAGGCACATATTGGAGGAACTACATTGCCTAAGAATCAAAATGGAGAAGAATAAACTTGTTAAATACCAAAATGGTCAAAAATCTTAATCCATTGAAACTTCTTCACTTATTGGAGGAACTACATTGCATAAGAATTAAAATTTATTAGAATAAACTAATTATAAACTAAAAGTACATAAAATCTTGATCCATTGTAACTAGTGCATTTATTAGACGAACTACAACAACAGAGAACCAAAATGGACTTGAAAAAACCTAGTAAAAACTAAAATAACCTAAAACTTTAATCGGTTTAGAATTATGCATTTATTGGACGAATTACATTTCCTAAGAACAAAAATGGATTGCAATAAACCTATTTAAGACAAAAATGACCAAAATCTAAATCCAATGAGACTAATGCATTTATTAGATGAACTACATTTACTTAGAAAAAAATGGACTAGAATAAACCTTCTAAAGACCAAAATGAATTAAAATCTTAATTCATTGAAATTATTGCACTTTTTAGATTAAATACATTGAGTAACAACCAAAATTGTCAAGAATAAACTGTTTGAAGACTAAAATAACCAAAATCTTAATCCATTGAGACTTATGCACTTGTAGGACCAACTGTATTGTTAGAACTGAAATGGATTAGAATAAACATATTAAAGACCAAAGTGACCTCAATTCTTAATCCATTTGGACTAATGCACTTATTGGACGAACTACATTCCCTAACAACAAAATTGGATAACAATAAAGCTATTAAAGACCAAAATGACCAAATTCTTAATCCAATGAGAATAATGAACTTATTAGACTAAATACATCGACTAACAACCAAAATGGACTAGAATAAGACTAGTGAAGACCAAAGTTAGAAAAATCTTAATCAATTGAAAATTGTGCACTTATTGGACGAGCTACATTGCCTAAGAACAAAAATGGATTAGAATAAACTTATTAAGGACCAAAATGACCTCAACTCAATACATTGCGACTTATGTACTTTATGGACAAACTACATTGCCTAAGAAACAAAATGGATTAAAGTAAACCTTGTAAAATGAAAATTACCTAAATTCTTTATCCATTGACACTTATGCATTTATTTCAAAAACTAAATTGCCTAAGAATCCAAATGGAGAAGAATAAATCTATTAAAGACTAAAATGCCCTAAAATCTTAATCCATTGAGAATTATGCACTTATTGGACTAACAACATTTCCTAAGACACAAAATGGATTAAAATAAACATATTAAACCCGAAAATGGAATAGAATAAACCAATTAAAGACAAAAATGACCTAAAATCTTAATCGATTCATATTTAAGCACTTATTGGAGGAAACATGTTGACTAATGCACTTGTTATACAAACTACAATGACTAAGAACCTGACTAGACTCAAAAAAATATAGTAAAGGCCAAGATTACTGAAAATCATAATCCATCAAAACTTTTGCTTTTATTAGAAAACTACATTGACTAACCACCAAATTGGACTACAATAAGCCAAGTGAAGACTAGAATTACCAAAATCTTAATCCATTGAGACTCATTCACTTGTTCGATGAATTACATGGCATGGGCAACAAAAATGATTATAGTAAACTTATTAAACACGAAAATGAAATAAATTCTTAATCAATTGAGACTTTTGCACATATTGGAGGAACTACATTGCATAATAATCAAAATGTATTAGAATAAACTTATAATAAACAAAAGTAACCTAAAATATTAATCAATTGAAACAAATGCACGTATTAGACGAACTACATTGATTAAGAAGCAAAATGGGTAAGAATAATGCACTTATTAGACGAAATCACCAAAATCACCAAAATCTTAATCCAATGAGACTAATGCACTTATTAGACAAACATGTTGACTAAAAAAAAATGGACTTGATTAAACCTATTAAATACCAAAGTGACATCAATTCTTAATCCATTGAGAATTATGCACTTATTTGACAAACTACATTTCCTAAGAGACAAAATGGACAAGAATAAACATGTTAAAGCCGAAAATAACCTAAATTCATAATCCATTGAGACTTAAGCACCTATTGGACAAACACCATGGCCAAAGAAACATAATGGATTAAAATAAATCTATTAAAGAATTTAATGAACTAAAATCTTAATCCATTGAGACTTATGTAATTTTTGGAGGAACTACATTGCATAAGAATCAAAATAAATTACAATAAACCTATTAAAGACCAAAATGACCTAAATTCATAATCCATTGAGAATTATGCACTTCATTAACTAACTAGATTTCCTTAGAATGAAAATGGAATTGAATAAACCAATTATAGAAGAAAATGACCTAAAGGCAAACAACATTGAATAAGAATCACAACGGACAAGAATAAACCTACTAAAAACCAATATGACAAAACATATTAATCTGTTGAGATTTATGCATTTATTGGACGAATTACATTGCTTAAGAACAAAAATGGTTTACAATAAACAAATTAAAGACCAAAATGACCAACATATTAATCCAATGAGAGTAATGCACTTATTAGGTAAACTACATTGACTAAGAACCAAAATGGGTAAGAATAAACCTAATAAAGAATAAAATGTTTTAAATTCTAAATTCTTTGAAACTATTGCACTTATTAGACGAACTACATTGACTAAGAACAAAAATGGACTAGAATAAACCTAATAAGGATCAAAATGACCTAAAATATTAATTCTTTGGGACTAATGCACTTATTGGACAAATTTCATTGAGTAACAACCAAAATGGATTAGTATAAACCTATTAAAGAAAAAAATACCCTAAATATTTAGTCCATTGAGAGTTATTCACTTATTGGCAAACTACATTGCATAGTAATCAAAATGCAATACAATGAACCTACTTAAGACTAAAATGACCTAAAATCTTAATTCATTGAGACTTATGGACCTATTCGAGGAACTACATTGCAAAAGAATCAAAATTGATTAGAATATTCTTATTAAAAACAAAGATGACCTAAAATATTAATGCATTGAAATTGGCGCACTTATTAGACGAACTATGTTGACAATGAACCAAAATGGACTAGAATATAACTAGTAAAAACACAAATGACATAAAATATTAATCCGTTGAGACTTATGCACTAACTAGACGAACTTCATTGCGTAAGAATCCAAATGCAATAGAATAAACCTATTAAAGACCAAAATGACCTAAATTATTAGTCCATTTAGACTTGTCCAGTTATTGGACGAACAACATTGCCTAAGAGTCAAAATGGTTTAGGGTAAACCTATTGTAGACCAAAATGATCTAAAATCTTAATCAATTGAGATTTATGCACTTAAGGTTGGAACTACGTTGCATATATAAGAATGAAAATGGATTAGAATAAATCTATTAATTTCAAAAACCACCTAAAATCGTAATGCATTTAGAATTATGCACTTATTGGAAGAACTACATTGCCTAGGAAACTTAATGGACTATAATAAATATATTAAATTAGAAAATAACCTAAATTCTAAATCCAATAGGACTTATGCCCTTATTGGACAAACTACATTGCCTTAGAGTCAAAATTGATTAAAATAAACCTATTGTAGATCAAAACGACCTAAAATCTTAATCCATTTAGATTTATGCTCTTATGGTTGGAGCTATATTGCATAAGAACAAAAATGGATTGGAATAAACCTAATAAAATCCAAAATGACCTAAAATATTACTATGTTGAAACTATAGGTCTTATTATACAAAATACATTGACTACGATAAAAAATGGTAGAGAAGAAAGAAAGTAAAAACGAAAATGACCTAAAATTTTAATCAGTTGAGACTTATGCACTTATTGGACGAATTTCATTGTGTAAGAACCAAACTGGATTATAATAAACCTATTAAAGACAAAAATAACCTAAATTCTTAGTCCATTATGACTTGTTCAGTTATTGGACAAACTACATTGCCTAAGAATCAAAATTCAATAGAATAAACCTACTAAAGACCAAAATGACCTAAAATCTTAATTCATCGAGACATATGAACTTATTGGTGGAACTTCATTGCATAAGAATCAAATTGGATTATAATAAACATATTAAAAACAAAAATGACCTAAAATCTTATTCCTTTGAAAATTGTGCACGTATTAAATGAACTACATTCTAAGAACCAAAATGGACTAGAATAAACCTAATAAGGATCAAAATGACCTAAAATATTAATCCGTTGAGACTTGTGCACTTAATGGACAAATTACATTCTCTAAGAACAAAAATAGATTACAATAAACCAATTAAAGACCATAATCTTAATCTGAAGAGACTAATGCACATATTAGATGAACTGCATTTAATAACAATTAAAACAGAATAGAATAAACCTAGTAAATATTAAAATGACTTAAAATATTAATCCATTAAAATTGTTGCACTTATTAGATGAACTACATTCACTAACGACCAAAATGGAATAGAATAAGCCGAAAAAAAACTAAAATTACCAAAATCTTTATTCATTTGGACATATGCACTTTTTGGATGATCAACATTGCCTGTGAAATAAAATGAATTATAAGAAACTTATTAAAAAGCAAAATGACCTAAATTATTATTCCATTTACAATTATGCACTTATTGGACGAACTACATTGCCTTAGAAAACAAATGGAATAGCATAAAGCTACTAAGGACGAAAATAACCTAAATTATTAATCAATTTTCACTTATGCACTTATGGCTGGAACTACATTGCATAAGAACGAAAATGGATTAGAATAAATCTATTAAAAACCAAAATGATCAAAAATATTAGTCCATTGAAACTATTGCACTTTTTAGACGAACTACGTTGACTATGAACCAATATAGACTAGAATAAAGCTATTAAAAATCAAAATGACCTAAATTATTAATTCGTTGAGACTTATGCACTTATCTGACGAATTTTATTGCGTAAGAACCAAAATAGATTAGAATAAACCTATTAAAAATCCATTGAGACTTACTTAGATATTGGAGACGCTATATTGCCTAAGAATCAAAATGCAATAAAATGAACGTATTAAAGACCAAAATGACCTAAAATCTTAATTTATTGAGACTTATGCATCTACACGAAGAACTACATTGCATAAGAATGAAAGTGGATTAGAATAAATCTATTAAAAACCAATTGGACCTAAAATACTAATCCATTGAAACTAGTGCATTTATTAGACGAACTACATTGACTATGAACCAAAATAGACTAGAAGAAAGCTATTAAAAACCAAAATGACCTAAAATATTAATCAGATGATACATATGCACTTATGGAACGAATTCCGTTGTGTAAGAATCAAAATGTATTAGAATAAAGTTATTAAAGAAAAAAATACCCTAAATTGCGTAGTAATCAAAATGCAAAACAATCAACCTACTAAAGACCAAAATGACATAAAATCTTAATTTATTGAGACTTATGCACCTATTCGAGGAACTACATTGCATAAGAATCAAAATGGATTAGAATAATCCTATTAAATATTTTATTATTTAATTATTCATTTACTTATTTATTTATTTATCACTTATTTTATTATTTATTTAATTATTTATTCATTTACTTACTTATTTATTTATTTTATTATTTATTTATTCATTTACTTATTTATTTATCTATTTTAGTATTTATTCATTCATTTACTTATTTTTTTATTTATTATTCTACTATTCAACTACTTATCTATTTATTTATTATTTATTTTATCATTTATTTATTCATTTATGTATTTATTTATTATTTATTTTATTATTTATTTATTCATTTACTTATTTATTTATTTATCACTTATTTTATTATTTATTTAATTATTTATTCATTTACTTACTTATTTATTTATTTTATTATTTATTTATTCATTTACTTATTTATTTATCTATTTTAGTATTTATTCATTCATTTACTTATTTATTTATTTATTATTCTACTATTCAACTACTTATCTATTTATTTATTATTTATTTTATCATTTATTTATTCATTTACGTATTTATTTATTATTTATTTTATTATTTATTTATTCATTTACGTATTTATCTATTTATTTATTTACTTATTTTTATTATTTTTTTATTAATTTACTTATTTATTAATTAATTATTTCTTTATTTATTTATATATTTATTTATTCATTTGTTTATTTATCGTAAGTAATTTATTTGTATTTGGTGGTTGTGTGGCTATAATTCTCTCGCGGACTATTAGAGACGACGACCGACAAAGACACGACCCGTTAGCAGATCAGATTCATTGGACGCAGTCTTCAGTTGAGGTAAGGGGTGGGATGAGGTTCGATCTTATGAGTATAAAATAACGTGAGATGAACGGGAATGCTGAAATTCCCAAATGTTCATTCGGGGCTTACTACGTACAGTTGAGCCCTATTGAGTAATAATAATTAATTAATAAGATGTGGATGGTAATAGTGAGGACTAAAATATAATTTAGCAACTTGTAGAATTGTCGTGAATTTATTTATATTAAGATTGCATGTTGTCTGATTTTATGAAATCTTATGTTGATTGTTAATGTATGAATGATTTGAACTTGAATGTTTTGTTACTTGATTGAATTTATGATATTACTAGAATGTATCACCGATTGAATTCCTTATTATGTGATTGATGAAATTGGATTGTGTATTGTGAGTAGTGTAAACCAAATATTGTGATTTTATTGTGATTGACTGATAAAGATATATGATGACGAATATCGTGAAGTCAAACTGAAAGTTAGTGAGTAGTGATGATCGAGTAAGTCTGAGATATGTGTTGTAGATTTGGAGTTAGGATTGTTTTGTCATCATATAGGGAGGGTCTGACAAACCTAGTGATTCGGGGAAGTACAACTGAATGAGCCTGATCGTGGAGGGCTACAGTCGAACTGTAAGGTAAGACTGATAGACCTTGGGGGTACACCTAGTGGGGAATTCCTAAGTGGATTAGTGGGTTATTCCCTAAGGCCGGGAACTACCGTGCAACACAAGAGTACCCCGACTGTCGCGTATATGTCTCTCGGGTTGAGTTGAGGGGATCTATGAGGACTTGGCCATTCATGAATTGTCCGTCCACTCTTGTAGTGGCATAGTATCAGGCCTCCTAACCAAGTACTTCAGAGTAGAATGGTACCAAATGATGAAGTATAGAGTATAGGACATGCATAGCATTTCATTATTTTGATTGTCTTATTATGAATGAATTTTATAAGTCGTTGATATTATACACTTGACTGTTTTGAGATTGTGATAATTTGATTGGTTGCGTGTTCTCCTCGTGTATTTTATACTGTTACATAATTTCGATACTCACCCCTCGTTGTTTGTGTTTGGCGTTTGCGATGGACGCAGACGAGTTGTAAGTTGCAGGTGATGACTAGTACCATTGGAGAGGCGGAAGTCATCATGTCCTGAAGACTCTATTTATACGCATTGTATTGATGTTAATTTGAGTATTTTTATTTTGGGAGTTCCCGCTCTGATAGTGACATCGGGTGGGGACTATATTTGCACTACATTTGAAACATAAGTATGTGTACTTCAAAAAGGATTATGTTGTTGATATTATGATTTCGATGTCATTATGTTTGGTGAAAATTTTGGATTTTATGTGACATGTTTATGATTACGTGATACTCTTTATTAAAAAAAAAAAAAAATTTATTTGGGGTTTAGGGTGTCACAATCCTTGCCACGTTTATGTGTGTGGAGAAACAAATCTGAATGACTAGGAGGAAAGCCATTCAAATTCGTCTAACAACATAAAAAAACTCAACATTAAAAACTTGTAAACATAATATTAATTTGCACAATAGAAACAAAATTTGCAAAACAAAATTACAAGACTTAATTTGCAAAGCAAAAAAGAAATGCACACAACATAATTATATTGTGTAAAAGGTAAACAACCACACATACATTGAACTAAACACACATTATTTCCAATTTTATTAGTGCATGCATATGATTACAATTACATATTAAATCATATATAAAAGTTAAAATATAGAAAAAGATAGGAAACTTAACCAAATTAACTCTATGTTGGGATGTAGTGATAGAGCCACAGGTGTGAAGAGACCCTCCAAAACCTCCACAGTCAGATGCTCGATTTGTTTTTGCTTGTATGCTCTTCTTTTTGAATCCTTGAGTTCCCCAATGATCACATAAAGAATTCCAAACATCCTGACCAATCCACCTTGGTCTGGTCATTGAGCTATGAACCTTGTTTAAATTATTTTTCATGACTGTTGCACCTCGTATTTCAAAGTTCTTTCTAGCCCACACATCATCTGGTGGACAAATATTAAATCTATTCTATGTATATACAAACAATAAATAGGTTAACATGTGATAATATTTTTTTAAAGACATAAGACATTATTAGTTAAAATATAAAGGAGTGAATAAATAACACATTTTCTAGTTTTAAACATATTAAAGGTGCCCTTGAAACAATATACCTTAAACTCTTCAAACCACAAGTCTCTCCGTATTAATGTCTATTTTTTTCCATGATGGCCATGGCTTACTAAAATTACTTTTGATGATATCTCCAATCCCATTTGTTGCAGGATGCGAAGGAAAAAATCTACAAACAATACGTGTTAGTAGTTATGAAGTTTATATAATATACTTAAATAACTAAAAATATATGTATATATTTACCCTTGTCCGTCAAGGTATAAAGATTGTTTGCCATCATTGGTTTGTGTCTCAGATGCAATGACAGTTTCATTGGATCTTGGGCTATGCTCTCCTTCAGAATTAGATGGTTGTAAACTAGATGGTGAATCTACCCTTCGTATCGAAGATGGAGGTGTCACATGGGAAGTCCGAGGTAGAGGTGTAACTTCAGATGTCCTAGGTGATGGGGTAGTAGCAGATGTCCTTGAAGTCCTTAAGGGAAGAGAAATATGAGGAATTGCAACATTAGATGTCCTAGAAGGTGCACCATGAGAACTAGAAGAAGGTGCAACTTGAGATGAACTATGACGGGGTTGTACATAAGATGTCTTAGAAGGATCTGCAACATGAGATGTACTTGGAGGGCGTGCATTATGAGATGTCACAAGAGGAGGTGAATCATGAGAGGTCCTAAGTGATGGAGTAGTAGTGTGAGGTAATGCTGAAGGTTGTACAAAAGGAGGATTTACATTTGAACGTTTGAAATGTTGTTTTAATTGACGAGTCTTGAGAGCTTTTTCTTTTCCTTTCTCTTTATCTGTCATCTACAATTAATAAAAAAAAATACAATTAAAAATGTTTATAGCATAAAAACAACAACAAAGTATAGTAATAAATTTTCATCTACTCCACAAAATAAAAAATATTAAAATTTAATAATCAATATGCCTACCATCATCGCTATCATTATCATCATTATGAAAGTTATAATGGTTTTCAAAATCATTTTCTGAATCAAATTCGTCAGAATCTATGTCGTCATCCTCTTCCTCTTCCTCATCCTCTTCCTCCTCTTGGTCTTTTGCAACCTCAATATTCATTTCAACTTCCTCATTTTCCCCTTCATCTCTCAAATGATCAAGTAGCTCATCATTTGCAGCAAAAGCTACATTTGTTGTGGTAGATGTTGAATCTTGATATGCAACTTCTAATGTATATCAATCATCGACTGTGCCTCTAGGTTTGGTTTTAATGGCAACCCACCAATCAACTTTTTCTTTTAATTTTTCTGGGTAAGGTACATAATACACCTGAATAGCATTTGTTGCAATTATGAAAGGATCATATTTTGAATATCTTCTACGACGATGAACCTCCACAATGCCATATTGGTGTTGAATCTTCATGCCATTGTTGGCAACAATATCAAACCATTCACAGTTAAAGAAAACTAATTGCTTGGTTGGTTCTCCTAGGTATTCAACTTGCAAAATCTCTTTAACAATACCATAATAGTAATTTTCTTCAACTCCTTCGTCGTCACCCTTGACACAAAGTCCACAATTAATGGTTTTCTTACCAACACTCCACTCTTCTGTATGAAACTTAAAACCATTTACAAAATAAATAGGCCAAGTATGAACCTTCCTCTTAGGACCATATGCTAAGTGGTGCAAATTCAAATTTTCCACCAAGTTATTTTTATTATGTACCTATCAATAGGCAAAATAAAATTATTATATTCCACAGCTACAAGATAAGTCATGTACTATAGTTGAAATATAATAGTTGAAATCACATAACACTTACATATGTTTGAAACCAACTTGGAAATTCAGATGCAATCTTACCATCCACTTCAGTTTGACTTATATTTGGATCACATGCTTCCAAATATTGCACAAAGCATCTAACACACACACACACACAGACACACACACACACACATATATATATATATATATAAAAAATATGTGTTTGTTAATGCAATAATAATCACATTTATTTATTCGATAGTGTTTTACAAGTTTTTCGAGCTCAAAGAGGTGCTAACCTGTCGAAGCAAAAGTCAAATAACATCACATGGACTCCAATAAAGGTTTGAAATATATGCATTTCAAATTTCATTTACAATCAATGCACAAATATTTATTGACTTATATGTTTTATTTTATAGTGCTCTCGTCAAACTAACAACATCGATTGTGGGTACTCTATATTGCGATTCATGAAGGAGATTGTTGATATGAATCAAACTATAATTCCAGAAACGGTACGGTATTTTTATTATTTGATTTTCATATATAAACTATGTATATATTTGATTCTAACTTATTTATGTTCAATTTTTATAT
>NC_021162.2:37184682-37185276 GCF_000331145.2 Cicer arietinum | reverse complement strand
TAAGGAAGATGAATCGGAATATGCTCCATGGAATTAAAGAATCCAGGTGGAAAGATTCGTTCCAATTTACAAGTTGTAATCACTATATTTTGTTCCATTAACAACAAATCATCCACTCGCAAAATTGTTGAGCACAAATCTTTGAAAAATTTACTCAACTCGGCTATAGGATTCCACACATGATGTGGAAGTGCACTAAAAGCAATTAGTAACAACCGCTCCATAAATACATGGAAATCGTGACTTTTCATTCCAATTAACTTCCCATCTCTTGTGTTTACACATCTATGCAAATTTGAAGCATGTCCATCAAGCATTTTTAACTCAGAAATCCATTTATACACATCCTTTTGTTGATCGCTAGACAAAACATATTTGGCTTTAGGCTTTAAAACTTTTCCACTAGATTGTATGTGTAGCTCTAACTCCTTTCTTCGACAATACTCCTTTAAATCCATTCTTGCCTTAACATTATCTTTGGTCTTATCTTTGATGTCCATCACTGTATCGAAAATATTATCAAACACATTCTTCTCAATATGCATTACATCAAGATTATGCCTTATTAAGTTGGTTTTCCAATAAGGCAACTCC
>NC_021162.2:37165892-37184210 GCF_000331145.2 Cicer arietinum | reverse complement strand
GCAGCTTTCATTATAAAATTTGTGTTTTTGGAAATATCATATGTAAGCACTCCTTCATTCCATAAAACTTTGAGCTCATCTATCAAAGGTTGCAAATACACATCTATCTTGCTCTTTGGATTATGTGGTCCAGGAATAATCAAAGTGAGAAACATGTAGGGAGTTGTCATGCATAGTTCTGGAGGAAGGTTGTAAGGAGTGACAATTACCGGCCAACATGAATAAGGTGAGGTAGTATGATTAAATGGTGTAAAACCATCAGTACACAATCCCAACCTTACATTCCACGGTTCAACAGCAAAGTCGAGATAAGTTTGATCAAAGTGTTGCCAAGCCTCTCCATCTGATGGATGATACATCACTCCAGGTTCTCGTCTATTTTCATAATGCCATCTCATATGTGGAGCTGAGCTCATCGAAGCATATAATCTCTTAAGTTTGGGAATTAGCGGTAAATAATGCATTCTCTTCATAGGTACCACTTTGAATTTATCCCTACCAATTTTTTTCTTCTCATAACGAGGTGCATTACAAAACTTGCATTCTTTTAATTGTTTACATTCATCAGTGTAGAATAACATACAACCATTTACACAACAATCTATTTTTTCCGTAGTGAAACCAAGTTTTGAAACTATTTTCTTTGTCCTATAATAATCTTTAGGAACCAGATTATTTGGAGGATGTGTCTCCTTCATAAGTGCCATTGTTTGATTAAAAGATCTTTGAGAAATATATCCCTCTGATTATTTGCCAACAATCTAGCAGCAAAAGACAATTCAATATGATCTTTGCATCCTGACCACAATGGCTTCTGAGCTACATTTAGTAAATCGTAGAACTTTTGATCATCTATATTTGGGGACTCCTCTAATTCTTCATCACAATGCATTTGATATTGTGGTCCAATAGCATCATAAACCATGTTTTCAAATCTATTAAAATAAATGTTATGTTGTTCTTGTGCAAATTGTTTCCTTTTAATTTCTACATGCAACTCTGGATCACTTTCTCCATGAGATGTCCAATACCAGTAGTCAGGTTTAAACCCTTTTCGTAAAATATGATCCTTAACCACTTCAAAGTCTAAGAAATCAATGTTTTTACGAACAGAACAAGGACATCTAATTTCTCTATTTGACATGTCTGGTTGTTGGATTGCAAATGACAGAAATTCGTTTAACCCTTTTAGAAATGCATCAGTATACCCCTTTTGACTAGGATTTAGCCTATTATACATCCAACTACGACGTTGGCGAATATCCATTTTCTGTAATATCATTAAGCAAATGCTATACATTATAATTAACAATTTTTAGAATTAAACATCTTCCAAGAAGATAAATAAAATAAACTATTTGAGTAATTAACCATCATACTTCCTAAGCACATGTAGACACTTGCATTTTCATAAATAATATGCAATTTAACATGTTCTAGAATTACAAAATTATTTGTTGCATAATGTCTATATAGAATGAAGCATAATCAAAAAATTACCTTTCCAAAAATTGAATACTCAACCTTATATCTTGTACAGGAAAATTGCTCAGCCTCTTTGCTATTCCCAAATTACAAGAATGCCTATATAGAAGGAAAAATAATCAAAAAATTAGAAATTACCATTTCATTTAATACATTTCTCAAATTATAGTTCAACTAATATAATTATATTAATTTAGGTTCATTTGCAATTTAAATATGATTGAATTAGACAGTTTTCCCTCTTTAAATGAATTATATACAAAAATAATAACGAAAAATTTGGTGTATTTAATTGTAATTTTAAATTGAAATTAAATAGTATACTAATGTATTGACACCATTAGTATACTAATATATACAGTGGCATGCATTTAATGTATTGACACCTTTACATATATGATAAATCATGTATTTTTAATTCAAAATAAACCAAAATAAACTAGATAAATCATACCAAAATAAACTAGAGCAAAATGAGCAATGCCATAAAAGCAAATTAAATTTTAGTAAACACATTACTGTAACCATAAATTTCAGTAACAAATTACTCATTTTAGTTAAAATTACCAAAAGAGCATTTTATCAAACATTTTATTAAACATCTTTCATTCCCTTCCTTTTCTGTTACATACTTTTGTTTCCATTTTGATTCTCAGGTGAGTTAATCTAGTCTCACTTGAAGTGTGTCCTCCCTGGATTTGCATTAATATACTCTCCCACCGTCCAATCAATTTTCAATTAAACTTACTCTTATTTCATCTCTTATTCTCTAGTATATACTTCTCATTCTTGCCTGGTAAGCCTTTCCCTCTTTTTTGTAACAACATTTTGCTTCGCCACATACAACACACGAGTGACATTATTATTTATTATTTTATTTTTCTCTGCACTAAGTATTATGACAAGAATTTTTTTTCCCCGATAAAAAATAAACTCTTTTTTATAATACCATAGTACCTAGAAATGAGAATTAATTCTTCTTTTATAATACTCTTTTTTATCAATTGTATCTTATCATTTTTTTTTAGAATTTCCTCCATTAGATATAATTCTATTTAATATATTAACGGTTAAATGTAGTCTCATGTCCCACTACAATTTGAACTTTGATTAGTCATGCTGGGGAGATTAGCTGAAATATGGACTCGATCATCAAATGGTTCTTTTAACATGAAAAGAAGAAATTGTATAATTGATAAGAAAGGGTGCGTGCTATTGCTGGCAGCTTTGGTTCACAGACAAAGAATGAGCTGAAAATTTTATTGAGCTCACTTCCCTTTTCCAAGGTGTTTTGTTGCAAAACACAGAGTAAAAATACAATTTAAGTTTTAATTTGACCTCAACCCCCTTTTCCTCTGCCGTGTCTTTTGTTGGTTAATTATAATTTGATTACAAACACATGTGCTTGAGTAATTAACCCAACCAATCATATTGCTATTTTATTTTTCTCTTTATGCTGGGACCAAAACTATATCCCACCACATGACCCCAAATTCATTAATCATAAGCTATTACATAACAAATTCACCAAATTGAACAGGGCAGTTACAGTTAGGTTTGAAATTAAAGTTATACTTTATTATTTTTATAGAAATCTATCCTAATTAAGTTTATTAGCTCCTCAGTAAGTTTATCGGCCACATTAGAGAACAATTATCTTCAATATCAAATATCGCAAGCTTTAAGTTATGGTCGAAGTCGGATTAAGGATCTCATATTTTGGATCTTACGGTTGCAAGATTGCCATAAAAGCAAATTAAATTTCAGTAAACACATTACTGCAACCATAAATTCCAGTAACAAATTATCCATTTTAGTTAAAATTACTAAAAGAGCATTTTATCAAACACCTTATATGCAGAATATTTTTACCCCCTTTAGTTTAATAAATTCAAAATGATTACATCACAGAAAACAAAAAAACACAAATAATGAAGCATAATCATAAAATTAGAATATAAATTCCTTACCTTTTGGTTCACGCCGCATTTGTAGTTTAACTGTTTAAGAGACCCGGTTGACTTCACGTCGTAGTTGCGGAGGTTGGAATGAGAGGGGATTAGCAACGAATGATGGTTTCAGGATTTGTGGTGGGTTGAGAAAGAAAAAAAGAACTGATTTTTTTGTAGAAAGAACGGTTGCCCTGTTCAATTAGGCTGGGAGTGGTTGAGTTGTGGTGTTGAGAAAGAATGGTTGTAGGAAATGGAGTTTTAGGGTTTATTTGAGTAAATTGAAAAAGAAAAAACTTTGACAGCACAAATATTCAAATACATGAATACATAATTTTGTTTTTTTATTTCTTTTTTTAATTAGTTATTAAATATTTCACATTTTCTAAAAAAAATAATTATGCAAAAATTATTTCACATTTTTCATTTTTTTATTAATAAATTAAATTAAATTATGTAATTAAAAAATAGTTAGTGATTGATTTTTTTGGTCGCTAAAATTTAGTTGCTATTTCAGTCTCTACTTTTTGTTAGCGACCAATTTAGTGACGGAATAATATTTAGTTTCAAGGTTTAAATTTTCAGTCTCTATTTCGGTGGCTAGTGTAAAAGGCAAATTTTCTATTAGTGATAATTAGCGACTGAAATTGTAGTCGCTATAATTCGGTTGCTATTTCAGTCTCTAAATTTCATCAGCGACCGATTTAGGGACGAAAAAATATTTAGTTCATAAATTCAAAATTACGGTCTCTATTTCGGTCGCTAGTGTGACTGAAAATATTCGGTCTCTAAATCGGTCACCATAGGCAAAATTTCTAGTAGTGAATAATCATGTCATTCTAGGGACCCCTTTCATTAATATGATAACTCCCTATTATGTCAATTATGATAACATTTCCTACAAAACAAAAGAAAACAACATTGTTTTTCATTTAATTGAAAAACCCACAACAAGGAATTTAAATCTTTTAAAAGCTTGTTATGTTTACATAAGTGAATTAAATTGTTTAATTCAAGGAAAAGAAAAAAATTTATTTTTTGTAAAACAAGATGTTTCCTTTCTAACAATTGAAGAACAATTGCAAAAGAGTTTCATAAAACAAAAAATTTCAGAACTCCAAAAAAGAATTGAAGATGAAATTTGTTCAGATATGTCGAATGCTTTTTGGGATAGAAAACAACATATGGTAAATTTACTATATGAAAATGATTATTGTGATAAAAAAATCCCAACAAAAGCTAGCCCCATCAAAATGAACTATGAACTTGAAGAACATTGCAAAAAAGAGATCAAAGATTTAGAAGAAAGGGTCTAATAAAAAAATCTAGATCTCCCTAGAGTTGTGCAGCCTTTTATGTAAATAAAAATTCAGAAATAGAAAGAGGTACACCTAGGTTAGTAATAAATTACAAACCTTTAAACAAAATATTAAAATAGATTCGATAACCCATTCCAAATAAAAAAGACCTGTTACAAAAACTTCATTCTGCATTTGTATTTTCCAAATTTGACATGAAATCAGGATTTTGGCAAATTCAGATTGATCCAAAAGGCCGGTACAAAACTGCATTTACTGTTCCTTTGGGTCAATATGAGTGGACAATAATTCCCTTTGGATTAAAAAATGCTCCTTTAGATTTTCAAAGGATCATGAATGAAATTTTTAATCCATTTTCAAAGTTTTGTATTGTCTATAGTGATGACGTTTTAGTTTTCTCCGAAACTATTGAACAACATTTCAAACACCTTAAAACGTTTTTTTATGATCGCCACGAAAAATGGATTGGTTGTTTCAAAATCCTAACTATGTCATTTTCAAACAAAAATTCGTTTTCTAGGACATTATATCTCCCCGGGTACCATCACCCCTATTGAAAGGTCCTTAAAATTTGCGAATAAATTTCCTGACAAAATTCTTGATAAAACACAATTACAAAGGTTCTTAGGAAGTTGAACTATGTGCTAGATTTCTGTCCTAACATTAATAGGATAGCAAAACCTCTCCATGATAGGTTAAAGAAAAACCCTTTCGCATGGTCACAAGAGCATACCAGAATAGTTCAATTAATCAAAAAAACAAGTTAAAGAAATACTTTGCCTACATCTAGCTAACCCTTCAGCACAAAAAAATTGTTGAAACTGAAGCATCAGATATAGGAAATAGGGGTATTCTTAAACACAAAATAAATGACAAAGAATGCATTGTTCAGTTTACATCTGCACACTGGAGTGATTGTTAATAGAACTATTCTACCATTAAAAAGAAGTTCACTTCGTATTACCTGTAAGTTTGCAAAACAAGTTTTACAAAAAAGATTTTCAAAACATTGCATCAAAACAAATTTTCCCCAGATGGCAAGCAATCCTTAGTATTTTCTATTTTGAAATTGAATTTATTAAAGGAGATCAGAACTCTACTCCTAATTTTCTAACCAGATAATTTCCCCCAAAACAGGACTTGAGTGATGCCCAGAAAATTCAAAAGAATTGAGGTCCAAAAGGACCAATCACAACAAAACCCAAAACCCATTTCTTCTACAAAACCCATCAGACCTTGGGCCCAAGCTGTCGAAGAAAATAATGCCCAAAACCAAATTTAAAAATGGCTTGAAAGACAACAAGTTTCACAAACTCAGAACATTGAAGCATTAGAAGCTTCAATAGCAAATGAAAAGCTTTGTTTACAAAAAAATCAGAAAGCTCCAAAGCCTCCAAAAGGAAATTGAATGTCTCTCCATGGGACTGCCATTTCCTCACCCCCATGTGAAGGGAGAGTCTTCTTCTTCAAAGACCCCTTCTCAAAATATTCTTTCAAAACCTTTACAAGAGGGATCATCCTTCAAAATCATCTCAAAATTCCCACAAGAAGAATTTTCAAAAATTGTTTTAAAACAAAATGAATATCAGGTTACGTTATCAAATTTTTAACCAAAATTTGAGTATTTTGTTAACACAGATTTTCAAAACATTTGGACAATAAAGGATCACTTTTTTAAAAAAAAAAAATCCTTAATTGACCATTTCAAAGGTTTTCCCAAATGGCTGGTTTTTCATACCATTGGATTTATCAAAAACCCAGCTATATTATAAGTCTATTCTTGAATTAACAAGTTATGTAACGATTCAAGACAACCCAAAAGAAGGCCCAATTGGCTATTCAACTACAAAAGCCCACAAAATAATCCCACCTTTAGAATGGGGAACAAACCTTCATACAGCAAAAAATTTCCTTCTTGATTTCAAAACCACAATAAACCATTGCAAAACTTTCAACTAATGGGACTAGCAACAGGCCTGGTACAATATTTTCCTCATCCAAAATCAGAAATTTAGTCACACTTGGCTATTTTGCTTCAATCTTACTATGGAACCTAAAAAATCCTTTTCTGGTTTGCCCATTGGTGGAAACTTTATGGCTCCATTCCTGATATCCTAAAACCGAAAGTCCAAGAGAGTTTCTTTCTATACAAAACCCACTATAAACCCACAGACAGAGAACGCATTTTTCACCCTCTAACGCTATTCTCTATCAAATTCTTTTTACTTTGAATTTGAGCAAAAGGAGGCCCAAACCATTCTCGTTAGGAAATTCAAAATATACGTTGTGTCCACATGGCTACAGAAACAAGGATTGAAGAAAACAGACCCAATGGTAACCTAATTCTTGGCCCAAAGATCATTTGCCCAAACCCAATTAGCAGCAACAAAAACTTCGAGATCATGGCCCAACAAAAAATTGTAGATTTTTAATTCTAAAAACAGCATAGTCCATCTTGTTATGAACCTAGCCCATATTTGTTTTACTGTAGACTTTGCTATGTATTTAAAGAAAATGGAAAAGAAAAAGGAATCTTTTCTCTTATGAAAAATACAAAACCAGAAGCAGATCTTGTCAGCCACCACCATCGAAAGTGGAAGGAATCATATATTTTCTTGTCTTCCACAACCATCGAAAGTGGAAGGAATCTTATCTTTTCCTCTACTAAGTCATCATCAAAGTAGGGACATCTTGACTATAAAAGAAGGCTCCCATCACTTGCAAATCAGAGTTTTGGGAGAAGGAGAAATATCCTCTGAAAAATCCTGAGTGTAATCTCCAACATTTTCCAAAATCTGTTATTTTCTTTTCAATTTACAAGTCTCCTAAACAATCAAAACCGAACACTCATTTGAGGGAAATTATCCAGTACAATGATGGAAGGGTAAAATTAAGTACCCTATTTTTGCTTGTTTTGGAAAGACATCCTTTGGAAATACATAGATCTTCCTGAAGCGCTCGTGGATTAAAGGGTATGTAAAAATGGAAATGTAAATATGCAAAAGCAAAACATGCATAGGATTTCTAATGCACCAAATCAGCCTAAGTTGCATGTGTAGAGCATACTTAATTTGTAAAATGTAAATATACAAGATGAAAAAATATATGAAGACAATATACATTATACATAACAAATAATTACAAGGATTTGTAAATTGAAAAGAAAATTATAGATTTTGGAAAATGTTGGAGATTACACTCAGGATTTTTCAGAGGATATTTCTCATTCTCCCAAAATTCTCATTTGCAAGTGAAAGGAGCCTTCTTTTATAGTCAAGATGTCCCTACTTTGATGATGACTTAGTGGAGGAAAAGATAAGATTCCTTTCACTTTCGCTAGTTGTGGCAGACAAGAAAAGATAAGATTCCTTCCACTTTCGGTGGTGGTGGTAGACAAGATCTACTTTTGGTTTTGTATTTTGCAGAAAAGAAAAGATTCCTTTTTCTTTGTCCTTTTCTTTTTAAAATAGATAGCAAAGTCTACAGTAAAACTAAGGCCCATTACAAGATGGAGTATGCTGTCTTGGTTTTACTTGATGTGCAACAATATGCCGAAACAAACGTCTTCATTGTCGTCTCCCAAATTAATGGAAGATTCTGAAGCACTGTCTGAGGAAGCTTTTGAGAATTGGGCCTTGCTTTTGAGAAGTTTGGCCATGATCTCAAAGTATTCTTCTTTAGTTTTTGCTGCTGCTAATTTAGTTTGTGAAAATGATTTTTGGGTTGCCATTGGGTCTGGTTTCTTCAATCCTTGTTTTTGTAGCCATGTGGACACAACTTGTATTTTGATACTTGGTGGAATAGAGAATTTTGTCCACCGTCTGACTTTGAATCTCCTAACGAGAATGGTTTGGGCCTCCTTTTGCTCAAATTTAAAGTACCACGCTAATACCCATGGTAAAAAGAATTTGGTAGAGAAGAACATTAGAGGGTGAAAAATGTGTTTTCTGTCTACGGGTTTATAGTGGGTTTTGTATAGACGGAAACTCTCTTGGACTTTCGGTTTTAGGATATGTGGAATGGAGCCATAAAGTTTCCACCAATGGGCAAACCAGTAAGGGATTTTTTAGGTTCCATAGTAAGATTGAAGAAAAACAGCCAAGTGTGACTAAATTTCTGATTTTGGATGAGGAAAATATTGTACCAGGCCTGTTGGTAGTCCCATTAGTTGAAAGTTCTGCAATGGTTTATTGTGGTTTTGAAATCAAGAGGGAATTTTTTTGGTGTATCAAGGTTTGTTCCCCGTTCTGAAAGTGGTATTATTTTGTGGACTTTTGTAGTTGAATAGCCAATTGGGCCTTCTTTTGGGTTGTCTTGAATCGTTAGATAACTTGTTAATTCAAGAATAGACTTATAATATGGCTGGGTTTTTGATAAATCCCATGGTTTGAAAAACCAGCCATCTGGGAAAACCTTTGAAATGTTCAATTGAAGATTTTTATCAAAAAAGTGATCCTGCAAATGTTTTGAAAATCTGTGTTAACAAAATACTCAGATTTTGGTTTAAAATTTGATAACGTAACCTGAGATTCATTTTGTTTTAAAACAAATTTTGAAAATCCTTCTTGTGGGAATTTTGAGATGATTGTACAAGATGATCCTTCCTGTAAAGGTTTTGAAAGAATATTTTGAAAAGGGGTTTTTGAAGATGAAGACTCTCCCTTCTCATGGGGGTGAGGAAATGGCAGTCCCATGGAGAGACATTGAAATTCCCTTTGGAGGCTTTGGAGCTTTCTGATTTTTTTGTAAACAAAGCTTTTTATTTGCTATTGAAGCTTCTAGTGCTTCAATGTTCTGATTTTGTGAAACTTGTTGGCTTTCAAGCCATTTTTAAATTTGGTTTTGGGCATTATTTTCTTCGATGGCTTGGGCCCAAGGTCTGATGGGTTTTGCAGAAGAAACGGGTTTTGGGTTTTCTTGTGGTTGGTCCTTTTGACCTCAATTATTTTGAATTTTCTGGGCATCACTTAGGTCCTGTTTTGGGGAAATTATCTGGTTAGAAAATTAGGAATAGAGTTCTGATCTCCATTAGTAAATTCAATTTCAAAATAAAAAATAATAAGGATTACTTGCCATCTGGCGAAAATTTGTTTTGATGCAATGTTTTGAACATCTTTTGGTAAAAATTCTTTTGCAAACTTAAAGTCAATACGAAGTAAAAATTTTTGATTGAGTAAATCGCTTTGAAATGTGGTAATGCACATAACAATTGAAAGAGTTTTCTTTTTTCACGGTAGAGTAGTTATTTTGGCAATCATTCCAGTGTATAGATGTAAACTAAAAAATGCATTCGTTGTCATTTATTTTTGTTTAAGAATAACCCCATATCCTATATCTAATGCATTTGTTTCAACAATTTTGTGTGCTGATGGATTAGCTAAATGTAGCCAAGGTATTTCTCTAACTTGTTTTTTGATTAATTGGACTATTTAGGTATGCTCTTCTTACCATGCGACAGGGTTTTTCATTAACCTATCATGGAGAGGTTTTGTTATTCTATTAATGTTAGGACATAAATCTAACACATAGTTCATTTTAATGCTTTGTAAAAGGTCTTTTTTATTCGGAATTATTACTAACCTAGGTGTACCTCTTTCTATTTCTATTAAAAGGTCTTTCTATTACTAACACATAGGTATCGAATCCATTTTAATGCTTTGTTTAAAGGATTGTAATTTATTACTAACCTAGGTGTACCTCTTTCTATTTCAGAATTTTTATTTACATTGAAGGCTGCACAACTCCATGGAGATCTAGATTTTGTTATTAGACCTTTTTTTTTTCTAAATCTTTTATCTCTTTTTTGCAATGTTATTTAAGTTCATAGTTCATTTGGATGGGTCTAGCTTTTTGTTGGGATTTGTTTATCAGAAAAATCATTTTCATATAGTAAATCTACGATATGTTGTTTTCTATCCCAAAAAGCAATCTAAATATTTGAACAAATTTCATCTTCAATTCTTTTTTGGAGCTGTGAAATTTTTTGTTTTATGAAACTCATTTGGAATTGCAATTCTGAGAAAGGAAACATCTTGTTTTGGAAAAAATAAATGTTTCTCTTTTCCTTGAATTAAACAATTTAATTCACTTTTGTAAACGGAACAAGATTTTGTTGGACTTTAGTCCTTTGAATCCTAATTTTGACATAATTAACAAACATACAATGTTCATACACCACATGATAAATCTAATATTTGAATTGAGCAAGATTTCAGGAACAACAATCCAATCCTACACACTTGGAACAAATTGCTTGGAACACAAGAAATCAACAAAAGTTGATTTTTGACTGAAGTAAATCGATTGGGAAATCGATTTCATAACAAGGGTGTAAGGAAACACAACTGTTTGTGTTGGTATAATCGATTGGGCAATCGACTGACTAAATTAGAAATGAAAATTGCACAAGTCAGTAGCACCCCAGTTTTGAGGGTAATCGATTGACAAATCGATTATACATTTCACAAAGTAAACCTGATTGAAATAAATCGATTGGGGAATCGATTGTACAAGTCACAGTGACACCCCAGTTTTGAGGGTAATCGATTGGCAAATCGATTGCTTAAATATCATTTGCAAAATAACTTTCCCTGTGACAAACACAATCAATTGGACAATCTATTGTGTAAAATTTCAATCAAGTCAAGTTTGGTTGCAATCGATTGGGAAATCGATTGAACTAAACCCCAGGTAAGAACGTTTTCAGACAAATACATACAAATCGATTGGCACGTCGATTAACATCAAAATAGCTGAGTCACTGACTTAAACACAATCGATTGGCAAATCGATTGAAAGAACTTTTTGAAATCTCAGTGAACTCTGAGCTTGTGGCCAAATCGATTCTGAGTATTTGTTAATCCATTATGAAGACTTAATAAATCGATTACGAAATCGATTGATATGTGTTTCAGTTTGAACATAACATCTGCAATCGATTACGAAATCGATTCATATCAGTCTTAACATAATCACTGAGAAATGTTGTTTAAAGAATCGATTGGTAAATCGATTGGGTTATATAGTTTCAAGATTCAAGAAAAACAAGACACACGATAATCGATTGGCAAATCGATTAGACTGGTTTATCACTTTACGAAATCGATTGGTAAATCGATTGATTAATGTGTTTTTCAGAAACTATATAAACTGTCTTCAATCTGTCTTTCAATAACATGAATGATAATAACAATGATATCAATCTGAAATATACATTGAATATTCTTGATACACAATAACACTTGGTTAATACATTGAGATTACTTTTTCAGATCAAATAGAAAAAGAGGATTATCAACAATCAAAAAGATAGCTGGAAAAGTGATCTTGAAAGACAAGGATTCTCATAAACAAATCTTTGATATCCAGAATTGTGAGAAGCCATTTTGACCAAGATTGAAGACTACTTTTTGTTCTTTCTGTATTCTGTTTGTAATAATTCTTTGAAACAAAAACAAAGCGAGAAAATCCAGCTAGAAACTGGTGACTACTTTCTTGGGTGAGAGTGCTCAACAAGAAAGAGTTGTACTTTGATTCTGTGATAGGTTGCTGAGTATCTACAAGGATCAGAGGGTGATCAATAGGAAAGAGATCATTAAGATAGATAGGTTTCGGGGAGGAAACTGGACAATCTGTAATTGATTCTTTCTATTGGAGAAGAAAATCTGAAATCCGTTTGGATTTGCAGGACTGGATGTAGGTTGTCAAGTGGACAACTGAACCAGTATAAATCCTTGGTGCAATCTTCTCTAACCCTTATCTCCTTTGATTTACTATCTTGATATATCTGTATATGTGATTAAAATTAGATGCATGTTAAACATATTCTGTAATAAGTAATATTGTTTAATCTGATAATTTGACTTGTATGCATCTTGATTAATCTCATATCAATCTAATAAAACTTGCTAATCTTGTATGCCACAATTTAATTTCCGCTGTGTGTATGAAATTGATTTAATTTCATAAAGAACTGATACATTCTGATATATTCCGCTTATTACGAGGTCATATATACCAACAATTGGCCTCAGAGCCTAACTTTTCGAGAGGTAATACTCATAAAAGCACTATGGCCTCAAACGATTTTCTGGGAGAAGGCGCATCGTTAGCAAGACCTCCAGCTTTCAACGGAACAGCTTATATGTACTGGAAGCACCGGATGCTAATCTTCTTGGAAGCCAGTGGCATAGACATCCTTGACGCTGTTGAAAACGGTCCATATATTCCCAAGATTGCAGGAACGAATGACTCAATGATTCTCAAGCCTAGAGCCGACTGGTCAGATGATGACAAGAAAAAGGTAGGTTATAATGCTAAGGCTAAGAACATTATAACATCTGCTCTTTGTGCAGAAGAATTTTTTAGAGTGTCAAACTGCAAGTCAGCAAAAGAAATGTGGGACATTCTTCAAGAAACACATGAAGGAACCACAGATGTGAAGAGAGCTCGCGTAAACACACTTATGCACGAATATGAATTATTCAGCATGAAAAAGGACGAATCCATCAGCGATCTGCAAACCAGATTCACACACATTGTGAATAATCTTCACGCATTGGGAAAGCAAGTGGACAACGAACAGCAGATTGGAAAAATTATGAGTTGTCTAACCAGAGAATGGCAGCCAAAGATAACAGCCATAGCAGAATCTAAAGATCTAGCAAAGATGACGACTGCAACTTTGTTTGGTAAACTAAGAGAACACGAAATGGAATTACATCGACTGGACGAATCAGAGATGGAAAGCCGCAAAAAGAAAGGACTATCCCTGAAGGTTCAAGCCCAGCAATCGAAAACTGAATCAGATAGCTGCTCAGATCAATCCAGTAGTGAATCTGAAGAGCCGGAAATCGGGTTGCTTGTCAAGAAATTCAAGAAGTTTCTGAAGAAGAAAGACAACAAATTCAGAAAACCATCTAGCTCCAAGACTACTGACAACAAGACCATTACATGCTATGAATGTGGTAAAACTGGTCACATAAAGTCAGAATGCTACAAATTGCAAAACAAGAATAGAGCTACAAAATCAAAAGGCAAGGAACCAGTCACCAAAACCAGAAAAGCTTATATTGCATGGAATGATAACGATGAATCCTCTGCATCTTCTGATGAAGAAGCAGTCAATTTGTGTCTCATGGCAAATACAGATTCAGAATCAGAAAATGAGGTTAGTTCACAATCTAATCCAACCTATGATGAACTTCAAGAAGCTTTCAATGAACTGCATGATGATTATGTGAATTCCATAAAACAGTTGTTAAGCACAAAGAAAATGCTTGAACAAATGAATGTTGAGCATAAAGAAATTGAAAATTTATGTGAACAACTGAAAAAGGATTCACAAGAAAAATCTGCAAAGTGCATTGAACTTGAAAATACTGTTGCATCATTAAAATCTGATTTATTAAATTTTGCAAATAGTAAAGATAAGCTAAATGTCATACTTAGCAATCAAAGACATGTTCATGAAAAATCTGGTTTAGGATATACACCAAATATGCATGTCAAAAGAAAAAATAAAAACAGATCTGGTATTGGTTATATGCAAACCAGAAATGTCAAACATGGTCAAAAATCTGCTATTGCTAAGAGTATGTATGACATCTTTACTAAACCAAATAAACATTCATCCTTTGATGGCAAATGTCATTTCTGTTGCAGAAAGGGACATTTTGTGTCTAATTGCAAATTTAAAAAATTAGCCAATCAAGGATGGAAGCTAGTTTGGATAGAAAAGAAATCTGTGTTTGACACTAACCAACCAGGACCCAATTTAAATTGGGGACCTAAAACAAAATTCTGATTTTGTATTGCAGGTGTGCTTGACATCCACGAAACACTCATGGTATCTAGATAGCGGATGCTCAAAGCACATGACTGGTGACAAATCCAAATTCCTGAACTTGACATTAAAGGAAGGAGGCTTTGTCAAATATGGTGATAACAACAGAGGAAAAATCATTGGAATTGGTGATGTAGGCGATGAATCAACTGCAGTAATCAAAAATGTGCTATATGTTGAAGGATTAAAGCACAACTTACTGAGTATAAGCCAGCTATGTGACAAAGGTTTTCAAGTAAGTTTTTCATCACAATCTTGCATTATTGAGCATAAAGATGACAAACACATAAAGCTAATTGGGGACAGAATTAACAACATTTACATGTTGGATTTCAATTCTGTACCAAGTGCAGTATGCTGCTTGTTATCCAACTCAGATGAAACATGGCTTTGGCATAAAAGAATTGCTCATATACACATAAATCATTTGAATAAACTTGTCAGCAAACAGTTAGTCTTAGGTCTACCAAATAGGAAGTTCTCTAAAGATAGACTGTGTGATGCATGTGAGAAAAGTAAACTGGTTAAGACTCCATTTCCCTCTATAGACTTGGTTAGAACAAATAGAGTTTTACAACTAGTTCACATGGACCTTTTTGGACCTGCCCAAGTTAAGAGTTTAGGTGGAAACCTGTATGGATATGTGCTGGTTGATGATTATTCTAGATTCACATGGACTTACTTTTTAGCTCATAAAAGTGATACATTCTCTGTTTTCAAAAAGTTTGCTGCTTTAGTACAAAATGAGAATGATTTGAAAATTGTTTCAATAAAAAGTGATCATGGAGGTGAATTCCAAAATGATCTTTTTCAAAATTATTGTGAATCAAATGGAATCAACCACATCTATTCAGCCCCTAGGACACCACAGCAGAATGGGGTAGTGGAGAGGAAAAATAGATCCCTAGAAGAGTTAGCTAGGACCATGCTTAAGGACTCCAACCTACCTAAGTACTTTTGGGCAGATGCAATTAGTACAGCCACCCATGTAGTGAATAGAGTTCTCATTAGGCCCCTGCTTAGGAAAACACCCTATGAGCTTTACAAGGGTAGAAAACCAAACCTGTCCTACTTTAGAATCTTTGGTTGTAAGTGCTTTGTTTTGAACAATGGCAAGGAACACCTAGGAAAGTTTGACCCTAAGGCAGATGAAGGAATCTTTCTAGGATATTCCCAAACTAGTAAGGCCTATAGAATCTACAACAAAAGAACAAAAACCATAGAAGAGTCAGTTCATGTAAAGTTTGATGAATCTTTTACAGAAAACTTGAACAAAACTCCTTCTAAGGTTATTGACATTTTGGATGATGTTGTAGAATCTGAACCACTAGAACAACCTATAGCTGACCCTCCAACTAGTGCAGACCCTGTAGAACCTATAGAAACCTGTGAGTTGCCTAAGGAATGGAAGTTCAACCGAAACCACCCTTTAGACAACATTATAGGCGATATCTCTAAAGGTGTTGCAACTAGGAGAAGCCTTAGTCAGTTTTGTAACTTTACAGCCTTTGTATCTCAGATTGAACCTAAGAACATTAAGGAAGCCCTTTTAGATAGTGAGTGGATACTTGCTATGCAAGAGGAGTTAAACCAGTTTGAGAGGAACAAAGTGTGGAACTTGGTACCTAGGCCAGAGGGTAAGCATGTTATAGGAACTAGGTGGGTGTTCAGAAATAAGTTAGATGAGAATGGTGTGATAACTAGGAATAAGGCCAGATTAGTTGCAAAGGGTTATAGTCAAGAGGAGGGAATAGACTTTGATGAGACCTATGCCCCTGTAGCTAGACTAGAAGCCATAAGGATTTTATTGGCTTATGCATGTATCATGGACTTCAATCTATATCAAATGGATGTGAAGAGTGCCTTTCTCAATGGAGACCTCCAAGAGGAAGTTTTTGTGAGTCAAACACCAGGTTTTGAAAATCCAGATTTTCCTAACCATGTGTATAAACTCTCAAAGGCCCTCTATGGGTTGAAACAAGCTCCAAGAGCTTGGTATGAGAAACTCAGCACTTTCCTCATTCAACAAAATTTTTCTAGAGGAAATGTTGATAAGACACTCTTTACAAAAACTACTGAAAATGACATCTTGCTGGTCCAAATTTATGTTGATGACATAATATTTGGATCAACAAATGATAAACTTTGCAAAGAATTTGAAAATTTAATGAAAGGTAAATTTGAAATGTCAATGATGGGTGAACTGTCATATTTCTTGGGATTTCAAATTAACCAAAGCAAGCAAGGCATTTTCATTAGTCAATCTAAATATTGTTCTGATTTGATAAAGAAATTTAACTTTGATAAACTTAAGTCCATTGATACACCCATGAGTCAAGGAAATTTCTTAGACCGAGATGAGAAAGGTAAACCTGTAGATGTCACTAGATTTCGTGGTATGATTGGATCTCTGCTCTACCTTACAGCAAGCCGACCATATATCATGTTCAGTGTTTGTATGTGTGCAAGGTATCAATCGAATCCGAAGGAATCTCACTTCAGTGCAGTTAAGAGAATTTTCAGATACTTGGTAGGAACTCAAAGTCTTGGATTGTGGTATCCAAAAGGATCAACATGTACATTGATTGGTTATTCAGACTCAGACTTTGCTGGTTGTAAACTTGACAGGAAAAGTACCTCAGGAACTTGTCATCTGCTTGGAAATTGTCTAGTGTCTTGGTTCAGTAAGAAGCAAACAAGCATTGCATTGTCTACTGTAGAAGCTGAATATATAGCAGCTGGGAGCTGTTGTGCTCAAATTCTGTGGATGAAACAGCATTTAATGGACTTCGGTGTCGATTTGGGAACAGTGCCGATCATGTGTGATAACACAAGTGCAATCAGCATAACCAAGAACCCAGTAATGCACTCAAGGACAAAACACATTGAGGTAAGGCATCACTTCATAAGAGACCACTTTCAGAATGGAGTTATCAAACTTGAGTATGTGAACACTACAGAACAGTTAGCTGATATCTTCACAAAAGCTTTGCCAAGAGAAAGTTTTTTGAATATAAGGATGAAACTAGGGATCATTGATCCTTGTGAAGTATGACTTTTGTTGATTCTGGTATTTTTCAGTAATGTTTTCCAGTTAAATCGATTTGGAAATCGATTACCAGCATGGTAAATGGTTTATAAAATTGATTTGGGAATCGATTACTTTAGCCCAGGATTCAAAGTTCAGAAAAAATTTTTTACATCTTCACGAGCATCGATTTGGAAATCGATTAGTTCAGTGTTCAACCTTAAGACACTCGATTTGGACATCGATTAAGTAAAACTGGAACTCGATTTGAACATCGATTTGAAATATGACCGTTACTCTTTTTTTTTCTAGCCGTTGGAACTTCATCATTACTGAATCGATTGAGGATTTCCAGCAACGGTAACCTAATCGATTGGGAAATCGATTTACAAGGTCAAGAGTATAAATAGGAACAGTTCTAAATCGATTTCTGCACTTTGTTTTCCAGATTTTCTCTGCTTTTCTCTTGTCTGCTTCATTCTTCTGTCTCTGTATCTGCTAGCATCTTCATTCTACATTCTACCTACTTTGAATCTACATCAAATTATTGATATGGCACGTGTGAAACAGACCCAAGCTCGTACTCCATCTCCCTCATCTTCTTCCACAAGTGAAACACCTTCACCCCCACCAACTTTGACTAAGAGAGTACCTATACCAACCCACAAAATTCTTGCCAAAGATAAGGGCAAG
>NC_021162.2:37161092-37165159 GCF_000331145.2 Cicer arietinum | reverse complement strand
AATGAGGAATCTGCAAAAACCACACTGGTGTTTGGTGAATCAATTGTGAATCAAATGCAATTGAAACGGTTACACGGAAAATGGATAAGACCTCAAGCTGCTGTTGAACCAGCCCAGCCTCAGCCACAGCCTCAACCTGTCACTGCACCTGCTACTCCTAATTTTGTTGGCAAAATAATGGAATTCATTGAAGCTCAAATGGCACACAATGCCAAAGTGTTATAATCTCAGTCCAGATTGGAAGCAAGTTTAAGGACTCTGCAAGCATCCTTGAACTCGGTTGTTCAGGATGTGGATGCGATTCAAGCACACCTAGGCATCAAACTGTCGTTTGAAGACATCGCGGATATTGGTCGTCAAGCAGCAGAAGAACCTAACCCGGATCCCCTAGATAACCCTGAGACTCACGGCGAGGAGACACTTGCTGAGGTTAATACAGCGGTCTCAACCTCTCCCATAGATGATAGTGAGGACCAGCCTAGACTAGGTGATTAGGACCCTTAGGTTTCATACTGTTTTGCCCTGACCTGTTATAATCATGTGATGTATAATGAATTTTGTCTCTTTTATATCATTTGGCTTAATCATCTAAGTTGCTCATTAACTGCTATAATTGTTTTTGACTTGATAACATGAATTTCATTGTTCTGATGCACTATGTTATATGATTTCAAACCCAATGCTTATGTTCTTTAACATAGGGGGAGGAATTGTTTTTCTGCCTTTTTTGACTTAACTAACAAAGGGGGAGAAAAATTATAACTTGATAGTTGCATTGTTTTTACAATCTGATGTTTTTTTTTGCTCTGTTACTTAATAAAACTTAATAATGTAGTTTATAATACTTTTATGCTTGTTGTTTTGAAATGCTCAAGTTACAATTGTATGAATTGTCAATTATGCCAAAAAGGGGGAGATTGTTGGACTTTAGTCCTTTGAATCCTAATTTTGACATAATTAACAAATCAACAATGTTCATACACTACAGGAACAACGATCCAATCCTACACACTTGGAACATATTGCTTGGAACACAAGAAATCAACAAAAGTTGATTTTTGACTGAAGTAAATCGATTGGGAAATCGATTTCATAACAAGGGTGTAAGGAAACACAACTGTTTGTGTTGGTATAATCGATTGGGCAATCGACTGACTAAATTAGAAATGAAAATTGCACAAGTCAGTAGCACCCCAGTTTTGAGGGTAATCGATTGACAAATCGATTATACATTTCACAAAGTAAACCTGATTGAAATAAATCGATTGGGGAATCGATTGTACAAGTCACAGTGACACCCCAGTTTTGAGGGTAATCGATTGGCAAATCGATTGTACATCTCACAAATAAACCTGATTGAAATAAATCGATTGGGAAATCGATTGGACAAGTCACAGTGGTACCCCAGTTTTAATGGTAATCGATTGGCAAATCGATTGCTTAAATATCTTTGCAAAATAACTTTCCCTGTGACAAACACAATCGATTGGACAATCTATTGTGTGAAATTTCAATCAAGTTAAGTTTGGTTGCAATCGATTGGGAAATCGATTGAACTAAACCCCAGGTAAGAACGTTTTCAGACAAATACATACAAATCGATTGGCACGTCGATTAACATCAAAATAGCTGAGTCACTGACTTAAACACAATCGATTGGCAAATCGATTGAAAGAACTTTTTGAAATCACAGTGAACTCTGAGCTTGTGGCCAAATTGATTCTGAGTATTTGTTAATCGATTATGAAGACTTGATAAATCGATTACGCAATCGATTGATATGTGTTTCAGTTTGAACATAACATCTGCAATCGATTACGAAATCGATTCATATCAGTCTTAACATAATTACTGAAAATTATTGTTTAAAGAATCGATTGGCAAATCGATTGGCTTATATAGTTTCAAGATTCAAGAAAAACAAGACACACGATAATCGATTGGCAAATCGATTAGACTGGTTTATCACTTTACGAAATCGATTGGTAAATCGATTGATTAATATGTTTTTCAGAAACTATATAAACTGTCTTCAATCATTCTTTCAAACAATAATAACAATCTGAAATACACTTTGAATATTCTTGATATACAAAAGAACTATCAATAACACTTGGTTAATACACTGAGATTACTTTTTCAGATCACAATCCTTGAATATCCAGAATCGTGAGAAGTGACATTAACCAAGATTGAAGACTTCTTTTTGTTCTTCCTTTATTCTGTTTGTAATAATACTTTGAAACGAAATGAAAGCGAGAAAAGCCAGCTTGAAACTGGTGGCTACTTTCTTGGGTGAGAGTGCTCAACAAGAAAGAGTCGTACTTTGATTCTGTGTTAGATTGCTGAGTATCTACAAGGATCAGAGGGTTATCAATAGGAAAGAGATCATTAAGATAGATAGGTTTCGGGGATGAAACTGGACAATCTGTAATTGATTCTTTCTATTGGAGAAGAAAATCTGAAATCCGTTTGGATTTTCAGGACTGGCTGTAGGTTGTCAAGTTGACAACTGAACCAGTATAAATTCTTGGTGCAATCTTCTCTAACCCTTAACTCCTTTAATTTTCTATCTTGCAATATCTGTATATGTGATTAATATTAGATGCATGTTAAACATATTCTGTGATAAGTAATATTGTTTAATCTGATAATTTGACTTGCATGCATCTTGGTTAATATCCTATCAATCTACTTGAACTTGCTAATCTTGTATGCCACAATTTAAATCCCGCTGTGTGTATGAAATTGATTTAATTTCTTAAAGAACTGATACATTCCGATTATTTCGAGGTCGTACCAACCAACAGATTTCAGAAGATTTATATTCCTTATTCTGGGTTTTTCATTGAAAGGGAAATCAATGTTGTTTTCTTTTGTTTTGCAAGAAATGCTATCATAATTGACATAATAGGGGGTTATCATGTTAATGAGAGGAGTCCCTAGAATGACATGATGATTTATATTTTCTAATAAAACAAAAGGAGTTTTGATTGAAACTTTACCATTTTAATAGAAGCTTCAGTTTTGTTATTGATAATCATGTTGGAGTTGTTAGCTGCAACAAGTTTTTCATTAGATTTTTGTAAAAAGATGTTTGGTACAATGCAACTTTTTAAGCAGTTTAGGTAAGCTCCTGTATCAAAAAGTGCGACTATCTTAATTTTGAAATCTTTAGAAAAAACCGAAGTGGTTTTGATTAAATATTTTTCTTGTTGTTACAGCTCTTAAGACGAATAAGAAATCTTCTGGGATTTCTTCTAAGTTTGTGATTTCTTTTTGTAACACTCTGATCTTTAACAGCGCGAGTATATTTTTTTTTCAAAACAAATTCATAAAAACAAAGAAATAAAGAAGAAAATACTTTTGGATAAATATTTAAATCGTAACATAACGACAAAGTCAACAAATATTTACAAGCAGCGGAATAGTTTTTTAAATCAAAATCCAAAGTATTCAAACATCAAAATACACCGGGGCTATGAGGTCTATCAGACATAGCTCATACCCCTGGGGTATTCTCGACAGACACCTGTACAAAAGCACTGCCCTAAGAATTTTAACTCCCCACATCACATCAAAAAGTGGTAGATGGAACCCATCAAAATAAAATGTCAAGCTAACAATATTGGTATAGGTACAGTCTTCCAAATTAAAATAAACACAACCCAAAAAGAAAGACATCTAGTCCCTATACGTCAACCTAATCTGATCATTCTACAAAAAACTATACATCCCAGATGATCTTCACGCGCCCCGCAAGATCCTCCTAACACAGCTCCAGTCAGGTGTGTAAGACCCATAATTTTAAAGTATACTTTATGTATTGTAGTGTATTTTGGTATTGAACTCAGAAGCTTTTTAGCCAAAGTTATTAATATTTTGGAGTTTATATGACCAAAAAGATATTTGATGCCTGATTAAAATTACTCGTCGATAAATAAATTAAATTAAGTACGGTGAATCCTTTACGAAGAATTTAATGCCTTATGGGTGAAATGGTAATTTTAATAAATATCTAGATATTTGGAGATATTTGTTAAAAGTAATTAATATATATAAATACA
>NC_021162.2:37160192-37160679 GCF_000331145.2 Cicer arietinum | reverse complement strand
TTTCATCTAGATCTAAGCTTCGTTTCGCAAAGAAATGGAAGGGAAAGTTTGTTCACTACACACTACGGTGCTAGGGAACCAACATTGGAAGCGACGTTGCGAGCAGAGATTTTACCGGATTTACTCGCGGTACTGTAATCGCACGTTAAAGCTAACGTGAAGGTAAGGGCTCCTTCCAAACTTCTAATTTGCATTTAGGGACTTGTCTGTGGTTGTGTGGAAAAGAATTTTGTTAGGGGTTAAAGTGTTGATTTGAGGAAAATGAATTTAAGGCTTTATGGGTAAAATCTTAGAGTTAGGTTTTGGTGATATTGATGAATGTTTCGCGGAAAATGAATTTAACCCATTGGTGTATGAATTTGAGTAAATGAAGTTTGACGTGTTCATAATTCATGCTTATGAAATTTGATATGTGTATGGTTGGATTTTCTGGAGAAATGAATTGATGTGTTTTGATGTGAATCATGGATTGAATTTGATAATATGT
>NC_021162.2:37154744-37160042 GCF_000331145.2 Cicer arietinum | reverse complement strand
GTTTTGAAAATCGTTTAAGTTAAATGAGTATTAAGAATGGGGAATCTCTTAATGTCTTGTTTACTTAATGTTTGTTGTGAAAGTCGTTTAAGTTAAATGAGTATTAAAAATGGGGAATCTTTTAATATCTGCATTTGTTTAACGATTGTCGTGGATGGAGTCAGTATATGCTCATGCATTTTTCATTCTTTTTGTAAATCGTGCAGACCCCGTGATAGGTGGCACCTTGATAAATAGTACTTTGGCATGTGATAGGCGGTACATTTATGATTTTCGTTTTTATAAACCGTGCAGACCCGTGATAGGTGGTACCTCGGTAAACGGTGCGGGCCCGTGATAGGCAGTACGTTTATGGTTTACGCTTTTTTGTAAATTGTGCAGACCCGTGATAGGTGGCACCTTGATAAATAGTACTTTGGCATGTGATAGGCGGTACATTTATGATTTTCGTTTTTATAAACCGTGCAGACCCGTGATAGGTGGCACCTTGATAAATAGTACTTTGGCATGTGATAGGCGGTACATTTATGATTTTCGTTTTTATAAACCGTGCAGACCCGTGATAGGTGGCACCTCGGTAATTGGTACTTTGGCCTACGATAGGCGGTACAATTATGATTTACGACCCTTCGAGGAGGGTTTTGGTTTGGAATTCCGAGTCCATGTATTTTGGCATATACGCATTGCATTTGGATGCTTGACACATGAGTCATTTTTGATTCAAGTGTATGATCGAGTGTTTGAACTTGAGATGTCATTGTGATTGTGATGTTTGTACTAAGTGTCTATGTTTTGGAACAAATTGTGTATAAGTAAAATTGATTGTAAAACTGTTTCGAAACTCAAGTTGTCGTGGTGATTGTGCGGAAATTGCTAAGTGTTATGTTTTGAAGTTGTGTGTGAATGTGATTGAGTTAATTTATGTATTTTTAAGAAAAACATGCAGGGAAATTGATTCCCAAATCGATTCTATTAAAAGCTATTCCTCCAAATCGATTTGGCAATCGATTGGATTCATTACAGTAGCTCAGCCATTTTGACAAAATCGATTTGCCAATCGATTTGGCCATTACAGGAGCTCAACCATTTTGAAAAAATTAATTTGGAAATCGATTGGCTTTAATACAGGGGCTCAGTTATTCATTCAATCGATTTCCCAATCGATTGAATTAAGCCCAGAGTACAATTTTCACGAAAAACCCTCAGGAAATCGATTTCCCAATCGATTGGCTTTAATACAGGGGCTCAAATATTCATTCAATCGATTTCCCAATCGATTGATTTAAGCCCAGAGTTCAGTTTTCACTAAAAACCCTTCATCCAAATCGATTTCCCAATCGATTGGCTTAGTGGAAATTATTATTTTAAGTTAGACGATCGATTTGCTCAATTGGTTCATCAATGGATTGGCCAGTTGTTTATTACTTGATTGATATAAGACTTATTTTGACTTCATTTTCATTTGGCAAGTATTATATGAACTTTTAGCATAAGGGAAATCCTTTTAAGGTACATGCTTAGTGGAAAGGTTATTTTGTGCATTCAAAAACTTAAATGTTATGTGTTAATTGTTAATTTCGGTTGGTGACCCTTTACAACTTTTGTGGAAATCTGGGCTTTGCCATCAGATGAGAGTCAGGACAATCCTACCGGTTCGTACCCTGTGGATGGGAATGTAGACGGGAACGCCTGACTGGAGCTATGTTAGGAGGATCTCACGGGGCGCGTGGAGATCACTCAGGGTGTATAGTTTTTTTGGTAGAATGATCAGATTAGGTTGATATAGAGGGAACATATGTCTTTATTTTGGATTGCGTTTATTTTAAATTGGAAGATTGTATCTTTACTAATATTGTCAGCACGACATCTTATGTTAATGGATTCCATGTATCACTGGCTGTTGTGTAAATACTTTGGACTCATATTTCAAAAACTATTCCGCTGCGTATCAATTATATTGACTTATATAATTATCCAAAAGTATTTCCTTATTTATTTCTTTGTTATTATGAATTTGTTTTAAAAAAAAAATACATTCGCGCAAAAATCGGGGTGTTACAAGGTGTGTCCAACTACCTTCCCCTCTACAGGGTACTAACTGGTAGGATGGTCTTGGTTCTCATCTGAGGGCAAAGCCCAGATTTCCACAATAGTGGTAAAGGATCACCAACCGAAATTAACAATTAACACATAACATTTAAGTTTTTAAATGCACAAAATAACCTTTCAACTTAGCATGCACCTTAAAAGGGTTTCCATATGCCAAACATGCATAAACAAGGTTGAAAAATGAAGTTTTTAATAAAACTGCACTGTTGTATTCGAATATAGCATCTCTGTAATCGAATACAAGGTTATTTCAGCAGTCAGCAGCAAAAACAGCATGTCTGTATTCGAATACAACCTTCTGTATTCGAATACACATCAGACAGCAGCAGAAAAACAACAAAATTCGGCTTTTAAAAGGGTTTTGAAATCAATCAACACTTACACACAAATCCAAACAATCACACTTAGCAATTATAGCCCAATCACCATGATGACTTGAGTTTCGAAAAGGTTTTGCAATCAATCACAGTTACACACAATTTCAAAACATTCACACTTAGCAATTATAGCACAATCACCACGACAACTTGAGTTTCGAAAAGGTTTTGCAATCAATGACACTTACACACAATTCTACAACATCCACACTTGGCAATTATAACACAATCACCATGACAACTTGTTGGATGCACATGATTGGTTAAAAACCCTAATTGGAAAAGAATAAGCCTAGGAGGATGAAAATGACCCAAATTTTCATTCAATGACACAAACATACCTATTGAATGCACAAGATTGGTTAAAAACCCTAATTGGACTAGAATAAACGTAGGAAGGACGAAAATGACCTAAATATTCATCCAATGACACAAACACACCTATTGGATGCACAAGATAGGTTAGAAACCCTAATTAGACAAGAATAAGCCTAGGGAGGACGAAAATGACCTAAATGTTCATCCAATGACACAAATGAACTTATTGGATGCACAAGATTGGTTAAAAACCCTAATTGGACAAGAATAAGCCTAGGGAGGACGAAAATGACCCAAATGTTCATCCAATGACACAAACTCAACTATTGGATGCAAAAGATTGGGTAAAAACCCTAATGTGCCAAGAATAAGCCTAGGGAGGACGAAAATGACCTAAATGTTCATCCAATGACACAAACTCACCGATTGGATGCACAACATTGGTTAAAAACCTAATTGGACAAGAATAAGCCAATGGAGGATGCAAATGACCTAAATATGAATCCCATGACACAAATGAACTTATTGGATGCACAAGATTGGTTAAAAACCCTAATTGGACAAGAATAAGTCTAGGGAGGACGAAAATGACCTAAATATTCATCCAATGACACAAACACACCTATTGCATGCACAAGATTGGTTAACAACCCTAATTGGACAAGAATAAGTCTAGGGAGGACGAAAATGACCTAAATATTCATCCAATGACACAAACACACCTATTGCATGCACAAGATTGGTTAAAAACCCTAATTGGACAAGAATAAGCCTAGGGAGGACGAAAATGACATAAATGTTCATCCAATGACACAAACTCAACTATTGGATGCATAAGATTGGTTAAAAACCCTAATGTGTCAAGAATAAGCCTAGGGAGGACGAAAATGACCTAAATGTTCATCCAATGACACAAACACATGTATTGGATGCACATGATTGGTTAAAAACTCTAATTGGACAAGAATAAGCCGAGGGAGGATGAAAATCACCTAAATGATCATCGAATGACACAAACATACCTATTGGATGCACAAGATAGGATGAAAACCCTAATTGGACAAGAATAAGCCAAGGGAGGAGGAAAATTACCTAAATGTTCATCCAATGAAACAAACACACCTATTCGACGCACAAGATTGATTAAAAACCCTAATTCGGCAAGAATAAGCTTAGGAAGGATGAAAATGACCTAAAATGTGAATTCATAACACAAATGAACTTATTGGATGCACATGATTGGTTAAAAACCCTAATTGGACTACAATAAGCCAAGGGAGGACGAAAATGACCTAAATGTGAATCCCATGACACAAATGAACTTATTGGATGCACATGATTGGTTAAAAACCCTAATTGGACTACAATAAGCCAAGGGAGGACGAAAATGACCTAAATGTGAATCCCATGACACAAATGAACTTATTGGATGCACATGATTGGTTAAAAACCCTAATTGGACTACAATAAGCCAAGGGAGGACGAAAATGACCTAAATGTGAATCCCATGACACAAATGAACTTATTGGATGCACATGATTGGTTAAAAACCCTAATTGGACAAGAATAAGCCTAGGGAGGACGAAAATGACCCAAATGTTCATCCAATGACACAAACTCAACTATTGGATGCAAAAGATTGGTTAAAAACCCTAATGTACCAAGAATAAGCCTAGGGAGGACGAAAATGACCTAAATGTTCATCCAATGACACAAACTTACCGATTGGATGCACAACATTGGTTAAAAACCCTAATTGGACAAGAATAAGCCAATAGAGGATGCAAATGACCTAAATATGAATCCGATGACACAAATGAACTTATTGGATGCACAAGATTGGTTAAAAACCCTAATTGGACAAGAATAAGCTTAGGGAGGGCGAAAATGACATTAATGTTCATCCAATGACACAAACTCAACTATTGGATGCATAAGATTGGTTAAAAACCCTAATGTGCGAAGAATAAGCCTAGGGAGGACGAAAATGACCTAAATGTTCATCCAATGACACAAACATACGTATTGGATGCACAAGATTGGTTAAAAACTCTAATTGGACAAGAATAAGCCGAGGGAGGATGAAAATCACCTAAATGATCATCGAATGACACAAACATACCTATTGGATGCACAAGATATGATGAAAACCCTAATTGGACAAGAATAAGCCAAGGGAGGACGAAAATTACCTAAATGTTCATCCAATGAAACAAACACACCTATTCGACGCACAAGATTGATTAAAAACCCTAATTCGGCAAGAATAAGCCTAGGAAGGACGAAAATGACCTAAAATGTGAATTCATAACACAAATGAACTTATTGGATGCACATGATTGGTTAAAAACCCTAATTGGAAAAGAATAAGCCTAGGGAGGATGAAAATGACCCAAATTTTCATTCAATGACACAAACATACCTATTGAATGCACAAGATTGGTTAAAAACCCTAATTGGACTAGAATAAACGTAGGAAGGACGAAAATGACCT
>NC_021162.2:37146808-37154570 GCF_000331145.2 Cicer arietinum | reverse complement strand
AACGTAGGAAAGACGAAAATGACCTTAATGTTCATCCAATGACACAAACACACCTATTGGATGCACAAGATTGGTTAAAAACCCTAATTGGACAAGAATAAGTCTAGGGAGGACGAAAATGACCTAAATGTTCATCCAATGACACAAACACACCTATTCGATGCACACGATTGGTTAAAAACCCTAATTGGACAAAAATAAGCCTTGGGAGGACAAAAATAACCTAAATGTGAATTCATAACACAAATGAACTTATTGGATGCACAAGATTGGTTAAAAACTTTAATTGGACAAGAATAAGCCTAGGGAGGACGAAGATGACCTAAATGTTCACCCAATGACACACATACCTATTGGATGCACAAGATTGGTTAAAAACCTTAATTGGACAAGAATAAGTCTAGGGAGGACGAAAATGACCTAAATGTTCATCCAATGACACAAACACACCTATTGTATGCACAAGATTGGTTAAAACCCTTAATTGGACTAGAATAAGCCTATGGAGGACAAAAATGAACTAAATGTGAATCCCATGACACAAATGAACTTTATTGGATGCACAAGATTGGTTAAAAACCCTAATTGGACAAGAATAAGCCGAGGGAGGACAAAAATGACCTAAATGTTCATCCAATGACACAAACACACCAATTGGATGCACAAGATTGGTTAAAACCCCTAATTGGACAAGAATAAGCCTTTGGAGGACGAAAATGACCTAAATGTGAATCCCATGACACAAATGAACTTATTGGATGCACAAGATCGGTTAAAATCCCTAATTGGACAAGAATAAGCCTAGGGAGGACAAAAATGACCTAAATGTTCATCCAATAACACAAACAAACTTATTGGATGCACAAGATTGGTTAAAAACCCTAATAGAATAAGAATAAGCCAAAGGAGGACGAAAATGACCTAAATGTTCATCCAATAACACAAACATAAGCCTAGGGAGGAAGAAAATGACCTATTTGTAAATCCAATGACACAAACACACCTATTGGACAAGAATAATCCAATGACACAAACACACCTATTGGACAAGAATGATTATAAACCTTAATTGGAGAAGAATAATCCTAGAGAGGACGAAAATGACCTAAATGTGAATCCCATGACAAAAATGAACTTATTGGATGCATACGGTTGGTTAAAAACCCTAATTGGACTAGAATAAGTCTAAGGAGGAAGAAAATGACCCAAATGTTCACCCAATGACACAAACATACCTATTGGATGCACAAGATTGGTTGAAAAACCCTAATTGGACAAGAATAAGCCGAGGGAGGACAAAAATGACCTAAATGTTCATCCAATGACACAAACACACCTATTCGATGCACAAGATTGGTTAAAAACCCTAATTGGACAAGAATGAGCCTAGGGAGGACGAAAATGACCTAAATTTGAATTCATAACATAAATGAACTTATTGGATGCACAAGATTGGTTAAAAACTTTAATCGGACAAGAATAAGTCTAGGGAGGACGAAAATGACCTAAATGTTCATCCAATGACACAAACACACCTATTGGATGCACAAGATTGGTTAAAACCCCTAATTGGACAAGAATAAGCTCAGGGAGGATGAAAATGACCTAAATGTTCATCCAATGACACCAATGAACTTATTGAATGCACAAGATTGGTTAAAAACCCTAGTTCGACAAGAATAAGCGTAGGAAGGACGAAAATGACCTAAATGTTCATCCAATGACACAAACACACCTATTCAATACACACGATTGGTTAAAAACCCTAATTGGACAAGAATAAGCCTAGGGAGGACAAAAACGACCTAAATTTGAATTCATAACACAAATGAACTTATTGGATGCACAAGATTGGTTAAAAATTTTAATTGGACAAGCATAAGCATAGGGGGGACGAAAATGACCTAAATGTTCATCCAATGACACACATACCTATTGGATGCACAAGATTGGTTAAAAACCCTAATTGGACAACAATAAACCAAGGGAGGACGAAAATGGCCTTAATGTGAATCCCATGACACAAATGAACTTATTGGATGCCCAACATTGGTTAAAAACCTTAATTGGACGAGAATAAGTCTAGGGAGGACAAAAATGACCTAAACGTTCAGCCAATGACACAAACACACCTATTGAATGCACAAGATTGGTTAAAACCCCTAACTGGACATGAATAAGCCTATGGAGGACAAAAATGAACTAAATGTGAATCCCATGACACAAATGAACTTATTGGATGCACAAGATTGGTTAAAAACCCTAATTGGACAAGAATAAGCCGAGGGAGGACGAAAATTACCTAAATGTTCATCTAATGACACAAACACACCTATTGGATGCACAAGATTGGTTAAAAACCCTAATTGGACAAGAATATGCCAAGGGACGACGAAAATGACCTAAATGTTCATCCAATGACAAAAAACACACCTATTGGATGCCCAAGATTGGTTAAAAACCCTAATTGAACTTATTGGATGCACAAGATTGCTTGAAAAACACTAATTGGACTAGAATAAGCCTAGTGCCATGACACAAATGAACTTATTGGATGCACACGATTGGTAAAAAACCCTAATTGGAAAAGAATAAGCCTAGGGAGGACGAAAATGACCTTAATGTTCATCCAATGACACCAACACACCTATTGGATGCACAAGATTGGTTAAAAACACTAATCGGACAAGAATAAGCCAAAGGAGGAGGAAAATGACCTAAATCTTTATCCAATGACACAAACACACCTATTCGATGCACAAGATTGGTTAAAAACGCAAATTGGACAAGAATAAGCCTAGTGAGGACGAAAATTACCTAAATGTGAATTCATAACACAAATGAACTTATTGGATGCACAAGATTGGTTAAAAACCCTAATTGAACAAGAATAAAACTAAGGAGGACGAAAATTACCTAATTGTTCATCCAATGACACAAATACACCTATTGGATGAACAAGAATGGTTAAAAACCCTAATTGGACAAGAATAAGCCTATGGAGGATGAAAATGTCCTAAATGTCAATCCCATGACACAAATGAACTTATTGGATGCACAAGATTGGTTACAAACCCTAATTAGACAAGAATAAGCCGAGGGAGGACGAAAATGACCTAAATGTTCATCCAATGACACAAACACACCTATTGGATGCACAAGATTGGTTAAAAACCCTAATTGGACAAGAATAAGCCTAGGGAGCACGAAAATGACCTAAACGTGAATTCATAAGACAAATGAACTTATTGGATGCACAAGATTGGTTACAAACCCTAATTAGACAAGAATAAGCCGAGGGAGGACGAAAATGACCTAAATGTTCATCAAATGACACAAACACACCTATTGGATGCCCAACAGTGGTTAAAAACCTTAATTGGACAAGAATAAGTCTAGGGAGGACGAAAATGACCTAAATGTTCATCCAATGACACAAACACACCTATTGGATGCACAAGATTGGTTAAAAACCCTAATTGGACAAGAATAAGCCTAGGGAGCACGAAAATGACCTAAACGTGAATTCATAAGACAAATGAACTTATTGGATGCAGAAGATTGGTTAAAAACCCTAATTGGACAAGAATAAGCCTAGGGAGGACAAAATGACCTAAATGTTCATCCATTGACCCAAACACTCCTATTGGATGTACAGGATTGATTAAAAACCCTAATTGGACAAGAATAAGCCTAGGAAGGACGAAAATGACCTAAATGTGAATCCCATGACACTAATGAACTTATAGGATGCACGCGATTGGTAAAAAACTCTAATTGGACAAGAATAAGCCTAGGGAGCACGAAAATGACCTAAACGTGAATTCATAAGACAAATGAACTTATTGGATGCACAAGATTGGTTAAAAACCCTAATTGGACAAGAATAAGCCTAGGGAGCACGAAAATGACCTAAACGTGAATTCATAAGACAAATGAACTTATTGGATGCACAAGATTGGTTAAAAACCCTAATTGGACAAGAATAAGCCTAGGGAGGACAAAATGACCTAAATGTTCATGCATTGACCCAAACACTCCTATTGGATGCACAGGATTGATTAAAAACCCTAATTGGACAAGAATAAGCCTAGGAAGGACGAAAATGACCTAAATGTGAATCCCATGACACTAATGAACTTATAGGATGCACGCGATTGGTAAAAAACCCTAATTGGACAAGAATAAGCCTAGGGAGACGGAAAATGACCTAAATGTGAATTCATAAGACAAATGAACTTATTGGATGCACAAGATTGGTTAAAAACCCTAATTGGACAAGAATCCGCCAAGGAACGACGAAAATGACCTAAAGACACAAATGAACTTATTGGATGCACAAGATTGGGTAAAAACCCTAATTGGACAAGAATCCGCCAAGGAACGACGAAAATGACCTAAAGACACAAATGAACTTATTGGATGCACAAGATTGGTTAAAAACCCTAATTGAACAAGAATAATCCTAAGGAGGAGGAAAATGACCTAATAGTTCATCCAATGACACAAACACACCTATTGGATGAACAAGAATGGTTAAAAACTCTAATTGAACAAGAATAAGACTTTGGAGGATGAAAATGACCTAAATGTCAATCCCATGACACAAATGAACTTATTGGATGCACAAGATTGGTTAAAAACCCTAATTGGACAAGAATACGCCAAGGAACGACGAAAATGACCTAAATGTTCATCCAATGACACAAACACACCTATTGGATGCACAAGATTGGTTAAAAACCCTAATTGGACAAGAATACGCCAAGGAACGACGAAAATGACCTAAATGTTCATCCAATGACACAAACACACCTATTGGATGCACAAGATTGGTTAAAAACCCTAATTGGACAAGAATAAGCCTAAGAAGGACGAAAATGACCAAAATGTGAATTCATAACACAAATGAACTTATTGGATGCACAAGGTTGGTTGGAAAACCCTAATTGGACAACAATAAGCCTAGTCCCATGACACAAATGAACTTATTGGATGCACAAGATTGGTTAAAAACACTAATTGGACAAGAATAAGCATATGGAGGACGAAAATGACCAAAATGTGAATCCCATGGCACAAATGAACTTATTGGATGCATAAATTGGTTAAAAACCCTAAATGGACAGTAATAAGCCTACGGAGGACAAAATGACCTAAATGTTCATCCAATAACACAAACTCACCTATTGGATGCACAACATTTGCTAACAACCCTAATTGGACAAGAATAAGCCTAGGGAGGACGAAAATAACCTAAATGTGAATCCCATGACACAAATGAACTTATTGGATGCACAAGATTGGTTAAAAACCCTAATCTGACAAGAATAAGCCAAGGGAGGACGAAAATAACCTAAATGTTCATCCAATGACACAAACACACCTATTCGATGCACAAGATTGGTTAAAAACCCTAATTGGACAAGAATAAGCCTAGGGAGGACAAAATGACCTAAATGTTCATCCAATGACCCAAACACTCCTATTGGATGCACAAGATTGATTAAAAACCCTAATTGGACAAGAAATAGCCTAGGAAGGACGAAAATGACCTAAATGTGAATCCCATGACACAAATGAACTTATAGGATGCACGCGATTGGTAGAAAACCCTAATTGGACAAGAATAAGCCTAGGCATGACGAAAATGACCTTAATGTTCATCTAATGTCACAAATTCACCTATTGGATGCACAAGATTGGTTAAAAACCCTAATCTGACAAGAATAAGCCAAGGGAGGACGAAAATAACCTAAATGTTCATCCAATGACACAAACACACCTATTCGATGCACAAGATTGGTTAAAAACCCTAATTAGACAAGAATAAGCATAGGGAGGACGAAAATGACCCAAATGTGAATCCCATGACAGAAATGAACTTATTGGATGCACACGATTGGTTAAAAACCCTAATTCGACAAGAATAAGCCTAGGGAGGACGACAATGACCTTAATGTACATCCAATGAGACAAACACACCTATTGGATGCACAAGATTGGTTAAAAACCCTAATTGGACAAGCATAAGCAAAGGGAGAATGAAAATTACCTAAATTTTCATCCAATGACACAAACACACCTATTTGATGCACAAGATTGGTTAAAAACTTTAATTGGACAAGAATAAGCCTAGGGAGGACTAAAATTACCTAAATGTTCATCCAATGACACAAATGAACTTATTGGATGCACAAGATTGGTTAAAAACTTTAATTGGACAAGAATAAGCCTAGGGAGGACTAAAATTACCTAAATGTTCATCCAATGACACACATACCTATTGGATGCATAAGATTGGTTAAAAACCCTACTTGGACAAGAATAAGCCAAGAGAGGACGAAAATGGCCTTAATGTGAATCCCATGACACAAATGAACTTATTGGACGCACAGCATTGGTTAAAAAAATCCTAATTGGACAAGAATAAGCCAAGGGAGGATGAAAATGATCTAAATGTTAATCCCATGACAAAAATAAACTTATTGGATGCAAAAGATTAGTTAAAACCCCTAATTGGACAAGAATAAGACAAGGAACGACGAAAATGACCTAAATGTTCATCCAATGAGACAAACACACCTATTCGATGCACAAGATTGGTTAAAAACCCTAATTGGACTAGAATAAACCTAGGGAGGACGAAAATGACCTAAATGTTCATCCAATGACACAAATGAACTTATTGGATGCACAAGGTTGGTTGAAAACCCCTAATTGGACAACAATAAGCCTAGTCCCATGACACAAATGAACTTATTGGATGCACACAATTGGTGAAAAACCCTAATTGGTGAAGAATAAACCTAGGGAGGACGAAAATGACCTAAATGTTCATCCAATGACACAAATGAACTTATTGGATGCACAAGATTGGTTAAAAACACTAATTGGACAAGAATAAGCATATGGAGGACAAAAATGACCAAAATGTGAATCCCATGGCACAAATGAACTTATGGGATGCACAAATTGGTAAAAACCCTAATTGGACAAGAATAAGCCTAGGGAGGACAAAATGACCTAATTGTTCATCCAATAACACAAACTCACGTCTTGGATGCACAAGATTTGTTAACAACCCTAATTGGACAAGAATAAGCCTAGCGAGGACGATAATGACCTAAACGTGAATCCCATGACACAAATGAACTTATTGGATGCACAAGATTGGTTAAAAACCCTAATTGGACAAGAATAAGCCTAGGGAGGACAAAATGACCTAAATGTTCATCCAATGATCCAAACACTCCTATTGGATGCACAAGATTGATTAAAAACCCTAACTGGTCAAGAATAAACCTAGGGAGGACGAAAATGACCTAAATGTTCATCCAATGACACAATCACACCTATTGGATGCACAAGATTGGTTACAAACCTTAATTAGACAAGAATAAGTCAAGGGAGGAAGAAAATAACCTAAATGTTCATCCAATGACACAATCACACCTATTGGATGCACAAGATTGGTTAAAAACCCTATTTGGACAAGAATAAGCCTAGGGAGGACGAAAATGACCTAAATGTCAATCCCATGACACAAATGAACTTATTGGATGCACAAGATTGGTTACAAACCTTAATTAGACAAGAATAAGCCAAGGGAGGAAGAAAATAACCTAAATGTTCATCCAATGACACAAACACACCTATTCGATGCACAAGATTGGTTAAAAACTCTAATTGGACAAGAATAAGCCTAGGAAGGACGAAAATGACCTAAATGTTCATCCAATGACACAAACACACCTATTGG
>NC_021162.2:37145797-37146736 GCF_000331145.2 Cicer arietinum | reverse complement strand
GTTAAAAACCCTAATTGGACAAGAATAAGCCTAGGGAGGACAAAATGACCTAAATGTTCATCCAATGATCCAAACACTCCTATTGGATGCACAAGATTGATTAAAAACCCTAACTGGTCAAGAATAAACCTAGGGAGGACGAAAATGACCTAAATGTTCATCCAATGACACAAATGAACTTATTGGATGCACAAGATTGGTCAAAAACACTAATTGGACAAGAATAATAAGCATATTGAGGACGAAAATGACCAAAATGTGAATCCCATGGCACAAATGAACTTATTGGATGCACAAATTTGTTAAAAACCCTAATTGGACAAGAATAAGCCTAGGAAGGACGAAAATGACCTAAATGTGAATCCCATGACACAAATGAACTTATTGGATGCACAAGATTGGTTAAAAACCCTAATTGGACAAGAATAAGCCTAGGAAGGACGAAAATGACCTAAATGTGAATCCCATGACACAAATGAACTTATTGGATGCACAAGATTGGTTAAAAACCCTAATTGGACAAGAATAAGCCTAGGAAGGACGAAAATGACCTAAATGTGAATCCCATGACACAAATGAACTTATTGGATGCACAAGATTGGTTAAAAACCCTAATTGGACAAGAATAAGCCTAGGGAGGACGAAAATGACCAAAATGTGAATTCATAACACAAATGAACTTATTGGATGCACAAGGTTGGTTGAAAACCCCTAATTGGACAACAATAAGCCTAGTCCCATGACACAAATTAACTTATTGGATGCACACAATTGGTGAAAAACCCTAACTGGTCAAGAATAAACCTAGGGAGGACGAAAATGACCTAAATGTTCATCCAATGACACAAATGAACTTATTGGATGCACAAGATTGGTCAAAAACACTAATTGGACAAGAATAATAAGCATATTGAGGACGAAAATGACCAAAATGTGAAT
>NC_021162.2:37141244-37145620 GCF_000331145.2 Cicer arietinum | reverse complement strand
AGGACGAAAATGACCTAAATGTGAATCCCATGACACAAATGAACTTATTGGATGCACAAGATTGGTTAAAAACCCTAATTGGACAAGAATAAGCCTAGGGAGGACAAAATGACCTAAATGTTCATCCAATGACCCAAACACTCCTATTGGATGCACAAGATTGATTAAAAACCCTAATTGGACAAGAATAAGCCTAGGAAGGACGAAAATGACCTAAATGTGAATCCCATGACACAAATGAACTTATAGGATGCACGCGATTGGTAAAAAACCCTAATTAGACAAGAATAAGCCTAGGTAGGACGAAAATGACCATAATGTTCATCCAATGACACAAATTCACCTATTGGATGCACAAGATTGTTTAAAAACCCTAATCTGACAAGAATAAGCCAAGGGAGGACGAAAATAACCTAAATGTTCATCCTATGACACAAATGAACTTATAGGATGCACGCGATTGGTAAAAACCCTAATTGCACAAGAATAAGCCTAGGGAGGACGAAAATAACCTAAATGTTCATCCTATGACACAAATGAACTTATAGGATGCACGCGATTGGTAAAAACCCTAATTGCACAAGAATAAGCCTAGGGAGGACGAAAATAACCTAAATGTTCATCCTATGACACAAATGAACTTATAGGATGCACGCGATTGGTAAAAACCCTAATTGCACAAGAATAAGCCTAGGGAGGACGAAAATAACCTAAATGTTCATCCTATGACACAAATGAACTTATAGGATGCACGCGATTGGTAAAAACCCTAATTGCACAAGAATAAGCCTAGGGAGGACGAAAATAACCTAAATGTTCATCCTATGACACAAATGAACTTATAGGATGCACGCGATTGGTAAAAACCCTAATTGCACAAGAATAAGCCTAGGGAGGACGAAAATAACCTAAATGTTCATCCTATGACACAAATGAACTTATAGGATGCACGCGATTGGTAAAAACCCTAATTGCACAAGAATAAGCCTAGGGAGGACGAAAATAACCTAAATGTTCATCCTATGACACAAATGAACTTATAGGATGCACGCGATTGGTAAAAACCCTAATTGCACAAGAATAAGCCTAGGGAGGACGAAAATAACCTAAATGTTCATCCTATGACACAAATGAACTTATAGGATGCACGCGATTGGTAAAAACCCTAATTGCACAAGAATAAGCCTAGGGAGGACGAAAATAACCTAAATGTTCATCCTATGACACAAATGAACTTATAGGATGCACGCGATTGGTAAAAACCCTAATTGCACAAGAATAAGCCTAGGGAGGACGAAAATAACCTAAATGTTCATCCTATGACACAAATGAACTTATAGGATGCACGCGATTGGTAAAAACCCTAATTGCACAAGAATAAGCCTAGGGAGGACGAAAATAACCTAAATGTTCATCCTATGACACAAATGAACTTATAGGATGCACGCGATTGGTAAAAACCCTAATTGCACAAGAATAAGCCTAGGGAGGACGAAAATAACCTAAATGTTCATCCTATGACACAAATGAACTTATAGGATGCACGCGATTGGTAAAAACCCTAATTGCACAAGAATAAGCCTAGGGAGGACGAAAATAACCTAAATGTTCATCCTATGACACAAATGAACTTATAGGATGCACGCGATTGGTAAAAACCCTAATTGCACAAGAATAAGCCTAGGGAGGACGAAAATAACCTAAATGTTCATCCTATGACACAAATGAACTTATAGGATGCACGCGATTGGTAAAAACCCTAATTGCACAAGAATAAGCCTAGGGAGGACGAAAATAACCTAAATGTTCATCCTATGACACAAATGAACTTATAGGATGCACGCGATTGGTAAAAACCCTAATTGCACAAGAATAAGCCTAGGGAGGACGAAAATAACCTAAATGTTCATCCTATGACACAAATGAACTTATAGGATGCACGCGATTGGTAAAAACCCTAATTGCACAAGAATAAGCCTAGGGAGGACGAAAATAACCTAAATGTTCATCCTATGACACAAATGAACTTATAGGATGCACGCGATTGGTAAAAACCCTAATTGCACAAGAATAAGCCTAGGGAGGACGAAAATAACCTAAATGTTCATCCTATGACACAAATGAACTTATAGGATGCACGCGATTGGTAAAAACCCTAATTGCACAAGAATAAGCCTAGGGAGGACGAAAATAACCTAAATGTTCATCCTATGACACAAATGAACTTATAGGATGCACGCGATTGGTAAAAACCCTAATTGCACAAGAATAAGCCTAGGGAGGACGAAAATAACCTAAATGTTCATCCTATGACACAAATGAACTTATAGGATGCACGCGATTGGTAAAAACCCTAATTGCACAAGAATAAGCCTAGGGAGGACGAAAATAACCTAAATGTTCATCCTATGACACAAATGAACTTATAGGATGCACGCGATTGGTAAAAACCCTAATTGCACAAGAATAAGCCTAGGGAGGACGAAAATAACCTAAATGTTCATCCTATGACACAAATGAACTTATAGGATGCACGCGATTGGTAAAAACCCTAATTGCACAAGAATAAGCCTAGGGAGGACGAAAATAACCTAAATGTTCATCCTATGACACAAATGAACTTATAGGATGCACGCGATTGGTAAAAACCCTAATTGCACAAGAATAAGCCTAGGGAGGACGAAAATAACCTAAATGTTCATCCTATGACACAAATGAACTTATAGGATGCACGCGATTGGTAAAAACCCTAATTGCACAAGAATAAGCCTAGGGAGGACGAAAATAACCTAAATGTTCATCCTATGACACAAATGAACTTATAGGATGCACGCGATTGGTAAAAACCCTAATTGCACAAGAATAAGCCTAGGGAGGACGAAAATAACCTAAATGTTCATCCTATGACACAAATGAACTTATAGGATGCACGCGATTGGTAAAAACCCTAATTGCACAAGAATAAGCCTAGGGAGGACGAAAATGACCTAAATGTGAATCCCATGACACAAATGAACTTATAGGATGCACGCGATTGGTAAAAACCCTAATTGGACATGAATAAGCCTAGGCAGGACACAAAAGACCTTAATGTTCATCCTATGACGCAAATTCACCTATTGGATGCACAAGATTGGTTAAAAACCCTAATTTGACAAGAGTAAGCCAAGGGAGGACGAAAATAACCTAAATGTTCATCCAATGACACAAACACACCTATTCGATGCACAAGATTGGTTAAAAACCTTAGTTGGACAAGAATAAGCATAGGGAGGACGAAAATGACCTAAATGTTCATCCAATGACACAAACACACCTATTCGATGCACAAGATTGGTTAAAAACCTTAGTTGGACAAGAATAAGCATAGGGAGGACGAAAATGACCTAAATGTTCATCAAATGACACAAACACACCTATTGGATGCACAAGATTGGTTAAAAACTCTAATTGGACCAGAATAACTCAAGGGACGACGAAAATGACCTAAAGGTTCATCCAACGACACAAACACACGTATTGGATGCCCAGGATTGGTAAAAACCCTAATTAGACAAGAATAAGCCTAGGGAGGACGAAAATGACCTAAATGTTCATCCAATGACACAAACACACCTATTCGATGCACAAGATTGGTTAAAATCCCTAATTGGACAAGAATAAGCCTAGGGAGGACGAAAATAACCTAAATGTTCATCCAATGACACAAACACACCTATTCGATGCACAAGATTGGTTAAAAACCCTAATTAGACAAGAATAAGCCTAGGGAGGACGAAAATGACCTAAATGTTCATCGATAGACACAAACACGCCTATTGGATGCAGAAGACTGGTTAAAAACCCTAATTGGACAAGAATAAGCCAAGGGAGGTCGAAAATGACCTATATGTTCATCCAATGACACAAACACACCTATTGGATGCACAACATTGATTAAAAACCCTAATTGGACAAGAATAAGCCTAAGGAGGACGACAATGACTTTAATGCTCATCCAATGACACAAACTCACCTATTGGATGCACAGGATTGGTTAAAAACCCTAATTGGACAAGTATAAGCCTAATCAGTACGAAAATGACCTTAATATGAATCACTTGACACAAATGAACTTATTGGATGCACAAGATTGGTTAAAAACCCTAATTGGACAAGAATAAGCCTAGGGAGGACGAAAATGACCTAAATTATCATCCAATGACACCAACACGCCTATTGGATGCACAAGATTGTTTAAAAACCCTAATTGGACAATAATAGGCCAAGGGAGTACGAAAATTACCTAAATGTTCATCCAATGACACAAACACACCTATTGGATGCACAAGATTGGTTAAAAACCCTAATTGGACAAGAATAAGCCAAGGGATGAC
>NC_021162.2:37130839-37140861 GCF_000331145.2 Cicer arietinum | reverse complement strand
TTATTGGATGCACAAGATTGGTTAAAAACCCTAATTGGACAAGAATAAGCCAAGGGATGACGAAAATGACCTAAATGTTCGTCCAATGACACAAACACACTTATTGGATGCACAAGATTGGTTAAAAACCTTAATTAGACAAGATTAAGCCTAGGGAGTACGAAAATGACCTAAATTTTCATCCAATGACACCAACACACCTATTGAATGAACATTTTTTGTTAAAAACACTAATTGGACAAGAATAAGCCTATGGAGTACGAAATTGACCTTAATGTGAATCCCATGACACAAATGAACTTATTTGATGCACAAGATTGGTTAAAAACCCTAATTGGACAAGAATAAGCCATGGGAGGATAAAAATGATCTAAATGTTAATCCAATAACCCAAATACACCTATTGGATGCACAAGATTGGTTAGAAACCCTAATTGGACAAGAATAAGCCTAGGGTTGACGAAAATGACCTAAATGTTCATCCAATGACACAAACACACCTATTGGATGTATAAGATTGGTTAAAAACATTAGTTGGACTAGAATAAACTTAGGGAGGAAGAAAATGACCTAAATGTTCATCCAATGACACAAATGAACTTATTGGATGCACAAGATTGGTTAGAAACCCTAATTGGACAAGAACAAGCCTAGGGACGACGAAAATTACCTAAATGTTCATCCAATGACATAAACACACCTATTGGATGAACAAGATTGGTTAAAAACCCTAATTGGACAAGAATAAGCCTAGGGAGGATGAAAATGATCTAAATGTTAATCCAATAACCCAAATACACCTATTGGATGCACAAGATTGGTAAAAAGCACTGATTGGACTAGATTAGACCTAGGGAGGACGAAAATGACCTAAATGTTCATCTAATGACACAAATGAAGTTATTGGATGCACAAGATTGGTTAAAAACTCTAATTGGACAAGAATAAACCTAAGGAGGACGAAAATGAACAAAGTGTGCATCCAATGACACAATTACGTCTATTGGATGCACAAGAGTGGTTAATAATCGTAATTGGACAAGAATAAGCCAAGGGAGGACGAATATGACCTAAATGTTCATTCAAAGACACAAACACACCTATTGGATGCATAAGATTGCTTAAAAACCCTAATTAGACTAGAATAAACCTAGGGAGGATGAAAACGACCTAAATATTCATCCAATGACACAAACACACCTATTGGATGCTCAAGCTTAATTAAAACCCCTAATTGGACAAGAAAAAGCAAATGGAGGACGAAAATGACCTAAATGTGAATCCGATGACACAAATAAACTTATTGGAAGCAAAAGATTGGTTAAAAACCCTAATTGGACAAGAATAAGCCTAGGGAGGACGAAAATGACCTAAATGTTCATCCCATGACACAAACACACCTATTGGATGCATAAGATTGCTTAAAAACCCTAATCGGACTAGAATAAACCTAGGGAGGATGAAAAGGACCTAAATATTCATCCAACGACAAACACACCTATTGGATGCACCAGATTGGTTAAAACCCCTAATTGGACAAGAATATGCCTATGGTGGACGAAAATAACCTAAATGTGAATCCCATGACACAGATGAACTTATTGGATGCATAAGATTGGTTAAAAACCCTAATTGAACAAGAATAAGCTTAGGGAGGACGAAAATGACCTAAATGTGAATCCCATGACACAGATGAACTTATTGGATGCATAAGATTGGTTAAAAACCCTAATTGAACAAGAATAAGCTTAGGGAGGACGAAAATGACCTAAATGTGAATCCCATGACACAAATGAAGTTATTGGATGCATAAGATTGGTTAAAAATCCTTGTTGGACAAAAATAAGCCAAGGGATGACGAAAATGACCTAAATGTTCATCCAATAACACAAATGAACTTATTGGATGCGCAAGATTGGTTAAAAACCCTAATTGGACAAGAATAAGCCTAGGGAGGACGAAAATGACCTAAATGTGAATCCCATGACACAAATGAACTTATTGGATGCGCAAGATTGGTTAAAAACCCTAATTGGACAAGAATAAGCCTAGGGAGGACGAAAATGACCTAAATGTGAATCCCATGACACAAATGAACTTATTGGATGCGCAAGATTGGTTAAAAACCCTAATTGGACAAGAATAAGCCTATGGAGCACGAAAAAGACCTAAATTTTCATCCTATGACACCAACACACCTATTGGATGCACAAGATTGTTTAAAAACCCTAATTGGACAATGATAAGCCTAGGGAGTACGAAAATGACCTAAATGTTCATCCAATGACACAAACACACCTATTGGATGCACAAGATTGGTTAGAAACCCTAATTGGACAAGAATAACCCTAGAGAGGACGAAAATGACCTAAATGTTCATCCAATGAGAAAAACACACCTATTGGATGCATAAGATTGGTTAAAAACACTAATTGGACTAGAATAAACCTAGGGAGGATGAAAATGACCTAAATGTTCATCCAATGAGAAAAACACACCTATTGGATGCATAAGATTGGTTAAAAACCCTAATTGAACAAGAATAAGCTTAGGGAGGACGAAAATGACCTAAATGTGAATCCCATGACACAAATGAAGTTATTGGATGCATAAGATTGGTTAAAAACACTAATTGGACTAGAATAAACCTAGGGAGGATGAAAATGACCTAAATGTTCATCCAATGACAAAAACGAACTTATTGGATGCACAAGTTTGGTTAAAAACCCTAATTGGACAAGAATAAGCCAAGGGACTATGAAAATGACCTAAATGTTCATCCATTGACACAAACTCACCAATTGGATGCCCCAGATTGGTTAAAACCCTTAATTGGACAAGAATAAGCCTAGGGAGGACGAAAATAAACTAAATGTAAATCCCATGACACAGATGAACTTATTGGATGCATAAGATTGGTTAAAAACCCTAATTGAACAAGAATAAGCTTAGGGAGGACGAAAATGACCTAAATGTGAATCCCATGACACAAATGAACTTATTGGATTCAAAATATTAGTTAAAAACCCTAATTGGACAAGAATAAGCCTAGGGAGGACGAAAATGAATTAAGTGTTCATCCATTGATACGAACACACCTATTGGATGCACAAGATTGGTTAAAAACCCTAATTGGACAAGAATAAGCCAAGGGAGGACGAAAATGACCTAAATGTGAATCCCATGACACAAATGAACTTATTGGATGCACAAGATTGGTTAAAAACCCTAATTGGACAAGAATAAGCCAAGGGAGGACGAAAATGACCTAAATGTGAATCCCATGACACAAATGAACTTATTGGATGCACAAGATTGGTTAAAAACCCTAATTGGACAAGAATAAGCTTTGGGAGGACGAAAATGACCTTAATGTGAAACCCATGACACAAATGAAATTATTGGATGCACAAGATTGGTTAAAAACCCTAATTGGACAAGAATAAGCTTTGGGAGGACGAAAATGACCTAAATGTTCATCCAATGACACAAACACACCTATTGGATGAACAAGATTGGTTAAAAACCCTACTTGGACAAAAATAAGCCTAGGGAGTATGAAAATGACCTTAATGTGAATCCCATGACACAAATGAACTTATTTGATGCACAAGATTGCTTAAAAACCCTAATTGGAAAAGAATATGCAAAGGGAGGATGAAAATGATCTAAATGTTAATCCAATAACCCAAATACACCTATTGGAAGCACAAGATTGGTAAAAAGCCCTAATTGGACTAGATTAAACCTAGGGAGGACGAAAATGACCTAAATGTTCATCTAATGACACAAATGAACTTATTGGATGCACAAGATTGGTTAAAACACACCTATTGGATGCACAAGATTGGTAAAAAGCCCTAATTGGACTAGAGTAAACCTAGGGAGGACGAAAATGACCTAAATGTTCATCCAATGACACAAACACACCTATTGAATGAACAAGATTGGTTAAAAAACCTAAATGGACAAGAATAAGCCTAGGGAATACGAAAATGACCTTAATGTGAATCCCATGACACAAACAAACCTATTGGATGCATAAGATTGGTTAAAAACCCAAATTGGACTAGAATAAACTTAGGGAGGATGAAAATGACCTAAATGTTCGTCCAATGACACAAATGAACTTATTGGATGCACAAGATTGGTTAAAAACCCTAATTGGACAAGAATAATCCAAGGGATGACGAAAATGACCTAAGTGTTCTTCCATTGACACAAACACACCTATTGGATGCACAAGATTGGTAAAAAGCCCTAATTTGACTAGATTAAACCTAGGGAGGACGAAAATGACCTAAATGTTCATCCAATTACACAAACACACCTATTGAATGAACAAGATTGGTTAAAAACCCTATTAGGACAAGAATAGGCCTAGGGAATACAAAAATGACCTTAATGTGAATCCCATGACACAAATGAACTTATTTGATTCACAAGATTGGTAAAAAGCCTTAATGGGACTAGATTAAACCTAGGGAGGACGAAAATGACCTAAATGCTCATCCAATGACACAAACACACCTATTGGATGCAAAAGATTGGTTAAAAACCCTAATTGGACAAGAATAACCCAAGTGAGGACGAAAATGACCTAAATGTTCATCCAATGACACAAATGAACTTATTGGATGCACAAGATTGCTTAAAAACCCTAATTGGACAAGAATAAGCCTAGGGAGGAAGAAAATGACCTTAACGTTTATCCAATGACACAAACACACCTATTGCATGCACAAGATTGGTTAAAAACCCTAATTGGACAAGAATAACCCAAGTGAGGACGAAAATGACCTAAATGTTCATCCAATGACACAAACACACCTATTGGATGCAAAAGATTGGTTAAAAACCCTAATTGGACAAGAATAAACCTAGGGAGGAGGAAAATGACCTAAATGTTCATCCAATGACACAAATGAACTTATTGGATGCACAAGATTGGTTAGAAACCCTAATTGGACAAGAAAAAGCCTAGGGAGGACGAAAATGACGTAAATGTTCATCCAATGACACAAACACACCTATTGGATGAACAAGATTGGTTAAAAACCCTAATCGAAAAAGAATAAGCCTAAGGAGTACGAAAATGACCTTAATGTGAACCCCATGACACAAATGAACTTATTCGATGCACAAGATTGGCTAAAAACCCTAATTGGACAAGAATAACCCAAGTGAGGACGAAAATGACCTAAATGTTCATCCAATGACACAAATGAACTTATTGGATGCACAAGATTGGTTAAAAACCCTAATTGAAAAAGAATAAGCCTAAGGAGTACGAAAATGACCTTAATGTGAATCCCATGACACAAATGAACTTATTCGATGCACAAGATTGGCTAAAAACCCTAATTGGACAAGAATAAGCCAACGGAGGACGAAAATGACCTATTGGGTGCACAAGATTGGTATATAGCACTAATTGGACTAGATTCAACCTATGGAGGACGAAAATGACCTAAATGTTCATCCAATGACACAAATGAACTTATTCGATGCACAAGATTGGTTAAAAACCCTAATTGAACAAGAATAAGCCAAGGGAGGATGAAAATGATCTAAATGTTAATCCAATAACCAAAATACACCTATTGGATGCACAAGATTGGGGAGGACGAAAATGACCTAAATGTGAATCCCATGACACAAATGAACTTATTCGATGCACAAGATTGGCTAAAAACCCTAATTGAACAAGAATAAGCCAAGGGAGGATGAAAATGATCTAAATGTTAATCCAATAACCAAAATACACCTATTGGATGCACAAGATTGGGGAGGACGAAAATGACCTAAATGTGAATCCCATGACACAAATGAACTTATTCGATGCACAAGATTGGCTAAAAACCCTAATTGAACAAGAATAAGCCAAGGGAGGATGAAAATGATCTAAATGTTAATCCAATAACCAAAATACACCTATTGGATGCACAAGATTGGGGAGGACGAAAATGACCTAAATGTGAATCCCATGACACAAATGAACTTATTCGATGCACAAGATTGGCTAAAAACCCTAATTGAACAAGAATAAGCCAAGGGAGGATGAAAATGATCTAAATGTTAATCCAATAACCAAAATACACCTATTGGATGCACAAGATTGGGGAGGACGAAAATGACCTAAATGTGAATCCCATGACACAAATGAACTTATTCGATGCACAAGATTGGCTAAAAACCCTAATTGAACAAGAATAAGCCAAGGGAGGATGAAAATGATCTAAATGTTAATCCAATAACCAAAATACACCTATTGGATGCACAAGATTGGGGAGGACGAAAATGACCTAAATGTGAATCCCATGACACAAATGAACTTATTCGATGCACAAGATTGGTTAAAAACCACAAATGAACTTATTGGATGCAAAAGATTGGTTAAAAACACTAATTGGAGAAGAATAAGCTTGGGGAGGACTAAAATGACCTAAATGTGAATCCAATTACACAAACACACCTATTGGATGCATAAGATTGGTTAAAAACCCTAATTGGACTAGAACAAGCCTATGGATGACGAAAATGACTTAATATTCATCCAATGACAAAAACACACCTATTGGATGCACAAGATTGGTTAAAAACCCAAATTGGACAAGAATAAGCTTATGGAGGACGAAAATGACCTAAATGTGAATCCCATGACACAAATGAACTTATTGGATGCACAAGAGAGGTTGAAAACCCTAAATGGACAAGAATAAGCCTATGGAGTACGAAAATGACCTAAATGTGTATCCCATGACACAAATGAACTTATTGGATGCACAAGATTGGTTAAAAACCCTAATTGGACAATAATAAGCCTAGGGAGTACGAAAATGACCTTAATGTGAATCCCATGACACAAATGAACTTATTGGATGCACAAGATTGGTTAAAAAATCTAAATGGACAAGAATAAGCATAGGGAATACGAAAATGACCTTAATGTGAATCCCATGACACAAATGAACTTATTCGATGCACAAGATTGGCTAAAAACCCTAATTGGACAAGAATAAGCCAACGAAGGACGAAAATGACCTATTGGGTGCACAAGATTGGTATAAAGCCCTAATTGGACTAGATTCAACCTAGGGAGGACGAAAATGACCTAAATGTTCATCCAATGACACAAATTAACTTATTGGATGCACAAGATTGGTTAAAAACCCTAATTTGACAAGAATAAGCCTAGGGACGACGAAAATGACCTAAATGTTCATCCAATGACACAAACACGCCTATTGGATGAACAAGATTGGTTAAAAACCCTAATTGAAAAAGAATAAGCCTAAGCAGTACGAAAATGACCTTAATGTGAATCCCATGACACAAATGAACTTATTCGATGCACAAGATTGGTTAAAAACCCTAATTGGACCAGAATAAGCCAAGGGAGGATGAGAATGATCTAAATGTTAATCCAATAACCCAAATACACCTATTGGATGCACAAGATTGGTTAAAAACCCTAATTGGACTAGAACAAGCCTATGGATGACGAAAATGACCTAAATGTTCATCCAATGACACAAATGAACTTATTGGATGCACAAGATTGGTTAAAAACCCTAATTGAAAAAGAAAAAGCCAAGGGAGGACGAAAATGACGTAAAAGTTCATCCAATGACACAAATGAACTTATTGGTTGCACAAGATTGGTTAAAATCCCTAATTGGATGAGAATAAGCCTAGAGAGGACGAAAATGACCTAAATGTTCCTCCAATCACACAAACACACCTATTTGATGCATAAGATTGGTTAAAAACCCTAATTGGACTAGAACAAGCCTATGGATGACGAAAATGACCTAAATGTTCATCCAATGACAAAAACACACCTATTGGATGCACAAGATTGGTTGAAAACCCAAATTGGACAAGAATAAGCTTATGGAGGACGAAAATGACCTAAATGTGAATCCCATGACACAAATGAACTTATTGGATGCACAAGAGAGGTTAAAAACCCTAAATGGAAAAGAATAAGACTATGGAGTACGAAAATGACCTAAATGTGTATCCCATGACACAAATGAACTTATTGGGTGCACAAGATTGGTTAAAAACCCTAATTGGACAATAATAAGCCTAGGGAGTACGAAAATGACCTTAATGTGAATCCCATGACACAAATGAACTTATTGGATGCACAAGATTGGTTAAAAAACCTAAATGGACAAGAATAAGCCTAGGGAATACGAAAATGACCTTAATGTGAATCCCATGACACAAATTAACTTATTTGATGACAAGATTGGTTAAAAACCCTAATTGGATAAGAATCAGCCAAAGGAGGATGAAAATAATCTAAATGTTAATCCAATAACCAAAATACACCTATTTGATGCACAAGATTGGTAAAAAGCCCTAATTGGACTAGATTAAACATAGGGAGGACGAAAATGACCTAAATGTTAATCCAATGACACAAATGAACTTATTGGATGCGCAAGATTGGTTAAAAACCCTAATTGGACTAGAATAAACCTAGGGAGGATGAAAATGACCTAAATGTTCATCCAATGACACAAATGAACTTATTGGATGCGCAAGATTGGTTAAAAACCCTAATTGGACTAGAATAAACCTAGGGAGGATGAAAATGACCTAAATGTTCATCCAATGACACAAATGAACTTATTGGATGCGCAAGATTGGTTAAAAACCCTAATTGGACTAGAATAAACCTAGGGAGGATGAAAATGACCTAAATGTTCATCCAATGACACAAATGAACTTATTGGATGCGCAAGATTGGTTAAAAACCCTAATTGGACTAGAATAAACCTAGGGAGGATGAAAATGACCTAAATGTTCATCCAATGACACAAATGAACTTATTGGATGCGCAAGATTGGTTAAAAACCCTAATTGGACTAGAATAAACCTAGGGAGGATGAAAATGACCTAAATGTTCATCCAATGACACAAATGAACTTATTGGATGCGCAAGATTGGTTAAAAACCCTAATTGGACTAGAATAAACCTAGGGAGGATGAAAATGACCTAAATGTTCATCCAATGACACAAATGAACTTATTGGATGCGCAAGATTGGTTAAAAACCCTAATTGGACTAGAATAAACCTAGGGAGGATGAAAATGACCTAAATGTTCATCCAATGACACAAATGAACTTATTGGATGCGCAAGATTGGTTAAAAACCCTAATTGGACTAGAATAAACCTAGGGAGGATGAAAATGACCTAAATGTTCATCCAATGACACAAATGAACTTATTGGATGCGCAAGATTGGTTAAAAACCCTAATTGGACTAGAATAAACCTAGGGAGGATGAAAATGACCTAAATGTTCATCCAATGACACAAATGAACTTATTGGATGCGCAAGATTGGTTAAAAACCCTAATTGGACTAGAATAAACCTAGGGAGGATGAAAATGACCTAAATGTTCATCCAATGACACAAATGAACTTATTGGATGCGCAAGATTGGTTAAAAACCCTAATTGGACTAGAATAAACCTAGGGAGGATGAAAATGACCTAAATGTTCATCCAATGACACAAATGAACTTATTGGATGCGCAAGATTGGTTAAAAACCCTAATTGGACTAGAATAAACCTAGGGAGGATGAAAATGACCTAAATGTTCATCCAATGACACAAATGAACTTATTGGATGCGCAAGATTGGTTAAAAACCCTAATTGGACTAGAATAAACCTAGGAAGGATGAAAAGGACCTAAATGTTCATCCAATGACACAAAAACACCTATTGGATGCACAACATCGGTTAAACCCATAAATGTGAATCCCATGACACAAATGAACTTATTGGATTCAAAATATTAGTTAAAAACCCTAATTGGACAATAATAAGCCTAGGGAGTAAGAAAATGAATTAAGTGTTCGTCCAATGATACGAACACACCTATTGGATGCACAAGATTGGTTAAAAACCCTAATTAGACAAGAATAAGCCAAGGGAGGACGAAAATGACCTAAATGTGAATTCATAACACAAATGAACTTATTGGATGCCCAAGATTGG
>NC_021162.2:37092324-37130223 GCF_000331145.2 Cicer arietinum | reverse complement strand
TGTGAATCCCATGACACAAATGAACTTATTGGATGCAAAAGATTGGTTAAAAACCCTAATTGGACAAGAATAAGCCTAGGGAGGACGGAAATGACTTAGGTGTTCATCCAATAACACAAACACACGTATTGGATGCACAAGATTGGTTAAAAACCCTAATTGGACAAGAATAAGCCAAGGGAGGACGAAAATGACCTAAAGTTCATCCAATGACACAAACACACCTATTGGCTGCACAAGATTGTTTAAAAACCCTAATTGGACAAGAATAAGCCTATGGAGGACGAAAATGACCTAAATGTGAATCCCATGACACAAATGAACTTATTAGATGCACAAGATTGGTTAAAAACCCTAATTGGATAAGAATCAGCCAAAGGAGGATGAAAATGATCTAAATGTTAATCCAATAACCAAAATACACCTATTGGATGCACAAGATTGGTAAAAAGCCCTAATTGGACTAGATTAAACCTAGGGAGGACGAAAATGACCTAAAGTTCATCCAATTACACAAACACACCTATTGGCTGCACAAGATTGTTTAAAAACCCTAATTGGACAAGAATAAGCCTAGGGAGGACGAAAATGACGTAAATGTTCATCCAATGACACAAATGAACTTATTAGATGCACAAGATTGGTTAAAAACCCTAATTGGATAAGAATCAGCCAAAGGAGGATGAAAATGATCTAAATGTTAATCCAATAACCAAAATACACCTATTGGATGCACAAGATTGGTAAAAAGCCCTAATTGGACTAGATTAAACCTAGGGAGGACGAAAATGACCTAAAGTTCATCCAATTACACAAACACACCTATTGGCTGCACAAGATTGTTTAAAAACCCTAATTGGACAAGAATAAGCCTAGGGAGGACGAAAATGACGTAAATGTTCATCCAATGACACAAATGAACTTATTAGATGCACAAGATTGGTTAAAAACCCTAATTGGATAAGAATCAGCCAAAGGAGGATGAAAATGATCTAAATGTTAATCCAATAACCAAAATACACCTATTGGATGCACAAGATTGGTAAAAAGCCCTAATTGGACTAGATTAAACCTAGGGAGGACGAAAATGACCTAAAGTTCATCCAATTACACAAACACACCTATTGGCTGCACAAGATTGTTTAAAAACCCTAATTGGACAAGAATAAGCCTAGGGAGGACGAAAATGACGTAAATGTTCATCCAATGACACAAATGAACTTATTAGATGCACAAGATTGGTTAAAAACCCTAATTGGATAAGAATCAGCCAAAGGAGGATGAAAATGATCTAAATGTTAATCCAATAACCAAAATACACCTATTGGATGCACAAGATTGGTAAAAAGCCCTAATTGGACTAGATTAAACCTAGGGAGGACGAAAATGACCTAAAGTTCATCCAATTACACAAACACACCTATTGGCTGCACAAGATTGTTTAAAAACCCTAATTGGACAAGAATAAGCCTAGGGAGGACGAAAATGACGTAAATGTTCATCCAATGACACAAATGAACTTATTAGATGCACAAGATTGGTTAAAAACCCTAATTGGATAAGAATCAGCCAAAGGAGGATGAAAATGATCTAAATGTTAATCCAATAACCAAAATACACCTATTGGATGCACAAGATTGGTAAAAAGCCCTAATTGGACTAGATTAAACCTAGGGAGGACGAAAATGACCTAAAGTTCATCCAATTACACAAACACACCTATTGGCTGCACAAGATTGTTTAAAAACCCTAATTGGACAAGAATAAGCCTAGGGAGGACGAAAATGACGTAAATGTTCATCCAATGACACAAATGAACTTATTAGATGCACAAGATTGGTTAAAAACCCTAATTGGATAAGAATCAGCCAAAGGAGGATGAAAATGATCTAAATGTTAATCCAATAACCAAAATACACCTATTGGATGCACAAGATTGGTAAAAAGCCCTAATTGGACTAGATTAAACCTAGGGAGGACGAAAATGACCTAAAGTTCATCCAATTACACAAACACACCTATTGGCTGCACAAGATTGTTTAAAAACCCTAATTGGACAAGAATAAGCCTAGGGAGGACGAAAATGACGTAAATGTTCATCCAATGACACAAATGAACTTATTAGATGCACAAGATTGGTTAAAAACCCTAATTGGATAAGAATCAGCCAAAGGAGGATGAAAATGATCTAAATGTTAATCCAATAACCAAAATACACCTATTGGATGCACAAGATTGGTTAAAAACCCTAATTGGACAAGAATAAGCCTAGGGAGTACGAAAATGACCTTAATGTGAATCCCATGACACAATTGAACTTATTCGATGCACAAGGTTGGTTAAAAACCCTAATTGGAAAAGAATAAGCCAAGGGAGGATGAAATTGATCTAAATCGTAATCCAATAACCCAAATACACCTATTGGATGCACAAGATTGGTAAAAAGCCCTAATTTGACTAGATTAAACCTAGGGTGGACGAAAATGACCTAAATGTTCATCCACTGACACAAATGAACTTATTGGATGCACAAGATTGGTTAAAAACCCTAATTGGACAAGAATAAGCCTAGGGAGGACGAAAATGACCTAAATTTTTATCCAATGACACAAACACACCGATTGGATGCACAAGAATGGTTTAAAACCCTAATTGGACTAGAATAAACCTAGGGAGAACGAAAATGACCTAAATGTTCATCCACTGACACAAATGAACTTATTGGATGCACAAGATTGGTTAAAAACCATAATTGGACAGGAACTAGCCTGGGGAGTAAGAAAATGACCTTAATGTGAATCCCAAGACACAAATGAACTTATTGGATGCACAAGATTGGTTAAAAACCCTAATTGCACAAGAACAAGCCTAGGGAGGACGAAAATGACCTAAATGTTCATCCAATGACACAAACACCTATTGGATGCATAAGATTGCTTAAAAACCCTAATTGGACAAGAATAAACCTAGGGAGGACGAAAAGGACCTAAATGTGAATCCCATGACACAAATGAACTTATTGGATGCAGAAGATTGGTTAAAAACCCTAATTGGACAAGTATAAACCTAGGGAGGACGAAAATGAGTTAGGTGTTCATCCAATGACACAAACACACATATTGGATGCACAAGATTGGTTAAAAACCCTTATTGGACAAGAATAAGCCAAGGGAGGACGAAAATGACCTAAATGTTCATCCAATGACACAAACACCTATTGGATGCATAAGATTGGTTAAAAACCCTTATTGGACAAGAATAAGCCAAGGGAGGACGAAAATGACCTAAATGTTCATCCAATGACACAAACACCTATTGGATGCATAAGATTGGTTAAAAACCCTTATTGGACAAGAATAAGCCAAGGGAGGACGAAAATGACCTAAATGTTCATCCAATGACACAAACACCTATTGGATGCATAAGATTGGTTAAAAACCCTTATTGGACAAGAATAAGCCAAGGGAGGACGAAAATGACCTAAATGTTCATCCAATGACACAAACACCTATTGGATGCATAAGATTGGTTAAAAACCCTTATTGGACAAGAATAAGCCAAGGGAGGACGAAAATGACCTAAATGTTCATCCAATGACACAAACACACCTATTGGATGCACAAGATTGGTTAGAAACCCTAATTGGACAAGAATAACCCTAGGGAGGATGAAAATGACCTAGATGTTCATCCAAAGACACAAACAAACCTATTGGATGCACAAGATTGGTTAGAAACCCTAATTGGACAAGAAAAACCCTAGGGAGGACGAAAATGACCTAAATGTTCATCCAATGACACAAATGAACTTATTGGCTGCACAAGATTGGTTAAAAACCCTAGTTGGACAAGAATAAGCCTAGGGAGGACGAAAATGACCTAAATGTTCATCCAATGACACAAATGAACTTATTGGCTGCACAAGATTGGTTAAAAACCCTAATTGGACAAGAATAAGCCAAGGGAGGATGAAAATGATCCAAATGTTAATCCAATAACCCAAATACACCTATTGGATGCACAAGATTGGTAAAAAGCCCTAATTGGACTAGATTAGACCTAGGGAGGATGAAGATGACCTAAATGTTCATCCAATGACACAAATGAACTTATTGGCTGCACAAGATTGGTTAAAAACCCTAATTGAACAAGAATAAGCCAAGGGAGGACGAAAATGACCTAAATGTTAATCCAATGACACAAATGAACTTATTGGATGCGCAAGATTGGTTAAAAACCCTAGTTGGACAAGAATATAAATGTTCATCCAATGTCACAAACACACTTATTGGATGCATAAGATTGCTGAAAAACCCTAATTGGACTAGAATAAACCTAGGGAGGATGAAAATGACCTAAATGTTCATCCAATGACACAAAAACACCTATTGGATGCACAACATCGGTTAAACCCATAATTGGACAAGAATAAGCCTATGGAGGACGAAAATCACCTAAATGTGAATCCCATGACACAAATGAACTTATTGGATTCAAAATGTTAGTTAAAAACCCTAATTGGACAATAATAAGCCTAGGGAGTAAGAAAATGAATTAAGTGTTCGTCCAATGACACAAACATCCCTATTGGATGCACAAGATTGGTTAAAACCCCTAATTGGACAAGAATAAGCCTAGGGAGGACGAAAATGACCTAATTGTTCATCCAATGACACAAATGAACTTATTGGCTGCACAAGATTGGTTAAAACCCCTAATTGGACAAGAATAAGCCTAGGGAGGACGAAAATGACCTAATTGTTCATCCAATGACACAAATGAACTTATTGGCTGCACAAGATTGGTTAAAACCCCTAATTGGACAAGAATAAGCCTAGGGAGGACGAAAATGACCTAATTGTTCATCCAATGACACAAATGAACTTATTGGCTGCACAAGATTGGTTAAAACCCCTAATTGGACAAGAATAAGCCTAGGGAGGACGAAAATGACCTAATTGTTCATCCAATGACACAAATGAACTTATTGGCTGCACAAGATTGGTTAAAAACCCTAATTGGGCAAGAATAAGCCAAAGGAGGACGAAAATGACCTAAATATTCATCCAACAACAATCACACCTATTCGATGTACAAGATTGGTTAAAACCCCTAATTGGACAAGAATATGCCTATGTAGGACGAAAATAACCTAATTGTGAATCCCATGACACAAATGAACTTATTGGATGCAAAAGATTGGTTAAAAACCCTAATTGGACAAGAATAAGCCTAGGAAGGACGAAAATGACCAAAATGTTCATCCAATGACACAAACACAACTATTGGATGCACAAGATTGGTTAAAAACCCTAATTGGACAAGAATAAGCCTAGGAAGGACGAAAATGACCAAAATGTTCATCCAATGACACAAACACACCTATTGGATGCACAAGATTGGTTAAAAACCCTAATTGGACAAGAATAAGCCTAGGAAGGACGAAAATGACCAAAATGTTCATCCAATGACACAAACACACCTATTGGATGCACAAGATTGGTTAAAAACCCTAATTGGACAAGAATAAGCCTAGGAAGGACGAAAATGACCAAAATGTTCATCCAATGACACAAACACACCTATTGGATGCACAAGATTGGTTAAAAACCCTAATTGGACAAGAATAAGCCTAGGAAGGACGAAAATGACCAAAATGTTCATCCAATGACACAAACAAACCTATTGGATGCATAAGATTGGTTAAAAACCCTAATTGGACTAGAATAAACTTAGGGAGGATGAAAATGACCTAAAAGTTCATCCAACGACACAAATGAACTTATTGGTTGCACAAGATTGGTTAGAAACCCTAATTGGAGGAGAATAAGCCTAGAGAGGACGAAAATGACCTAAATGTTCATCCAATGACACAAACACACCTATTGGATGCACAAGATTGGTTAAAAACCCTAATTGGACTAGAATAAACCTAGGGAGGATGAAAAGGACCTAAATATTCATCTAATGACACAAACACACCTATTGGATGCACAAGATCGGTTAAAACCCCTAATTGGACAAGAATAAGCCTATGGAGGACGAAAAGAACCTAAATGTGAATCCCATGACACAAATGAACTTATTGGATGCAAAAGATTAGTTAAAAACCCTAATTAGACAAGAATAAGGCTAGGGAGGACGAAAATGACTTAAGTGTTCATCCAATGACACAAATTCACCTATTGGATGCACAAGATTGGTTAAAAACCCTAATTGGACAAGAATAAGCCAAGGGAGGAAGAATATGACCTAAATATGAATCCCGTGGCACAAATGAACTTATTGGATGCAAAGGATTGGTTAAAAACTCTAATTGGAGAAGAATAAGCTTGGGGAGGACGAAAATGACCTAAATGTGAATCCAGTCACACAAACACACCTATCGGATGCATAAGATTGGTTAAAAACCCTAATTGCACTAGAACAATCCTATGGATGACGAAAATGACCTAAATGTTCATCCAATGACAATAACACACCTATTGGATGCACAAGATTGGTTAAAAACCCAAATTGGACAAGAATAAGCTTATGGAGGACGAAAATGACCTAAATGTGAATCCCATGACACAAATGAACTTATTGGATGCACAACAGAGGTTAAAAACCCAAAATGGACAAGAATAATCCTATGGAGTAAGAAAATGACCTAAATGTGTATCCCATGACACAAATGAACTTATTGGATGCACAAGATTGGTTAAAAACCCTAATTGAACTATAATAAACTTAGGGTGTACGAAAATGACCTTAGTGTGAATCCCATGACACAAATGAACTTATTGGATGCACAAGATTGGTTAAAAAACCTAAATGGACAAGAATACGCCTAGGGAATACGAAAATGACATTAATGTGAATCCCATGACACAAATTAACTTATTTGATGCACAAGATTGGTTAAAAACCCTAACTGGATAAGAATCAGCCAAAGGAGGATGAAAATGATCTAAATGTTAAACCAATAACCAAAATACACCTATTGGATGCACAAGATTGGTAAAAAGCCCTAATTGGACTAGATTACATCTAGGGAGGACGAAAATGACCTAAATGTTCATCCATTGACACAAACACACCTATTGGATGCACAAGATTGGTAAAAAGCCCTAATTGGATTGGAGAAGAATAAGCTTGGGGAGGACGAAAATGACCTAAATGTTCATCCATTGACACAAACACACCTATTGGATGCACAAGATTGGTTAAAAACCCTAATTGGACAACAATAAGCCTAGGGAGTACGAAAATGACCTTAATGTGAATCCCATGACACAATTGAACTTATTCGATGCACAAGATTGGTTAAAAACCCTAATTGGAAAAGAATAAGCCAAGGGAGGATGAAAATGATCTAAATCTTAATCCAATAACCCAAATACACCTATTGGATGCACAAGATTGGTAAAAAGCCCTAATTTGACTAGATTAAACCTAGGGAGCACGAAAATGACCTAAATGTTCATCCAATGACACAAATGAACTTATTGGACGCACAAGATTGGTTAAAAACCCTAATTGGACAAGAATAAGCATAGAGAGGACGAAAATGACCTAAATGTTCATCCAATGACACAAACACACCTATTGAATGAACAAGATTGGTTAAAAAACCTAAATGGACAAGAATAAGCCTAGGGAATACGAAAATGACCTTAATGTGAATCCCATGACACAAATGAACTTATTTGATGCACAAGATTGGTAAAAAGCCGTAATTGGACTAGATTAAACCTAGGGAGGACGAAAATGACCTAAATGTTCATCCAATGACACAAATGAACTTATTGGACGCACAAGATTGGTTAAAAACCCTAATTGGACAAGAATAAGCGAAGGGAGGACGAAAATGACCTAAATGTTCATCCAATGAGACAAACACACCTATTGGATGCACAATATTGGTTAAAACCCCTAATTGGACAAGAATACGCCTATAGAGGACAAAAATGACCTAAATGTGAATCCCATGACACAAATGAACTTATTGGATGCACAAGATTTGTTAAAAACCCTAATTGGACAAGAATAAGCATAGGGAGGACGAAAATGACCTTAACGTTTATCCAAAACCACAAACACACCTATTGGATGCACAAGATTTGTTAAAAACCCTAATTGGACAAGAATAAGCATAGGGAGGACGAAAATGACCTTAACGTTTATCCAAAACCACAAACACACCTATTGGATGCACAAGATTTGTTAAAAACCCTAATTGGACAAGAATAAGCCAAGTGAGGACGAAAATGACCTAAATGTTCATCCAATGACACAAACACACCTATTGGATTCAAAAGATTGGTTAAAAACCCTAATTGGACAAGAATATGCCTATGGAGGACCAAAATGACCTAAATGAGAATCCCATGACACAAATGAACTTATTGGATGCACAAGATTGGTTAAAAATCCTAATTGAACAAGAATAAGCCAAGTGAGGACGAAAATGACCTAACTGTTCATCCATAATTGAAAAAGAATAAGCCTAGGGAGGACGAAAATGACCTAACTGTTCATCCATAATTGAAAAAGAATAAGCCTAGGGAGGACGAAAATGACCTAAATGTTCGTCCAATGACACAAACACACCTATTGGATGAACAAGATTGGTTAAAAACCCTAATTGAAAAAGAATAAGCCTAAGGAGTATGAAAATGACCTTAATGTGAATCCCATGACACAAATGAACTAATTCGATGCACAAGATTGGCTAAAAACCCTAATTGGACAGAATAAGCCAACAGAGGACGAAAATGACCTATTGGGTGCACAAGATTGGTATAAAGCCCTAATTGGACTAGATTCAACCTAGGGAGAACGAAAATGACCTAAATGTTCATCCAATGACACAAACACACCTATTGGATGAACAAGATTGGTTAAAAACCGTAATTGAAAAAGAATAAGCCTAAGAAGTACGAAAATGACCTTAATGTGAATCCCATGACACAAATGAACTTATTCGATGCACAAGATTGGTTAAAAACCATAATTGAACCAGAATAAGCCAAGGGAGGATGAAAATGATCTAAATGTTAATCCAATAACCCAAATACACCTATTGGATGCACAAGATTGGTAAAAAGCCCTAATTGGACTAGATTAGACCTAGGGAAGACGAAAATGACCTAAATGTTTATCCAATGACACAAATGAATTTATTGGATGCACAAGATTGGTTAAAAATCCTAATTGAACAAGAATAAGCCAATGGAGGACGATAATGACATAAATGTTCATCCATTGACACAAATGAGCTTATTGGTTGCACAAGATTGGTTAGAAACCCTAATTGGATAAGAATAAGCCTGGAGAGGACGAAAATGACCTAAATGTTCATCCAATGAAACAAACACACCTATTGGAAACATAAGATTTCTTAAAAACCCTAATTGGACTAGAATAAACCTAGGGAGGATGAAAAGGACCTAAATATTCATCTAATGACACAAATACACCTATTGGATGCACAAGATCGGTTAAAACCCCTAATTGGACAAGAATAAGCCTATGGAGGACGAAAATAACCTAAATGTGAATCCCATGACACAAATGAACTTATTGGATGCAAAAGATTAGTTAAAAACCTTAATTAGACAAGAATAAGGCTAAGGAGGACGAAAATGACTTAAGTGTTCATCCAATGACACAAACACACCTATTGGATGCACAAGATTGGTTAAAAACCCTAATTGGACAAGAATAAGACAAGGGAGGACGAAAATGACCTAAATGTGAATCCCATGACACAAATGAACTTATTGGATGCAAAAGATTGGTTAAAAACACTAATTGGAGAAGAATAAGCTTGGGAAGGACGAAAATGACCTAAATGTGAATCCAATCACACAAACACACCTATTGGATGCATAAGATTGGTTAAAAACCCTAATTGGACTAGAACAAGCCTATGGATGACGAAAATGACCTAAATGTTCATCCAATGACCCAAACACACCTATTGGATGCACAAGATTGGTTAAAAACCCAAATTGGACAAGAAAAAGCTTATGGAGGACGAAAATGACCCAAATGTGAATCCCATGACACAAATGAACTTATTGGATGCACAAGAGAGGTTAAAAACCCTAAATGGACAAGAATAAGCCTATGGAGTACGAAAATGACCTAAATGTGTATCCCATGACACAAATGAACTTATTGAATGCACAAGATTGGTTAAAAACCCTAATTGGGCAATAATAAGCCGAAGGAGTACGAAAATGACCTTAATGCGAATCCCATGACACAAATGAACTTATTGGATGCACAAGATTGGTTAAAAACCCTAATTGGAATGGAATAAGCCTACGGTGGACGAAAATGACCTAAATGTTCATCCAATGACACAAACACACCTATTGGATGCATAAGATTGGTTAAAAACCCTAATTGGACTAGAATAAACCTAGGGAGGATGAAAATGACCTTAATGTTCATCCAATGACACAAATGAATTTATTGGATGTACAAGTTGGTTAAAAACCCTAATTGGACAAGAATAAGCCAAAGGACGACGAAAATGACCTAAATGTTCATCCAATGACACAAACACACCTATTGGATGCACAAGATTAGTTAAAAACCCTAAATGGACAAGAATAAGCCTAGGGAGGACGAAAATGACCTGAATGTGAATCCCATGACACAAATGAACTTATTGGATGCACAAGATTGGTTAAAAACCCTAATTGGAGAAGAATAAGACTACGGAGGACGAAAATGACCTAAATGTTCATGCAATGACACAAACACACCTATTGGATCAACAAGATTGGTTAAAAACCCGAATTGGACAAGAATAAGCCTATGGAGTACGAAAATTACCTTATTGTGAATCCCATGACAATAACACACTTATTCGATGCACAAGATTGGTTAAAAACCCAAAATGGAAAAGAATAAGCCTTGGGAGGACGAAAATGATCTAAATGTTAATCCAACAACCCAAATACACCTATTGGATGCACAAGATTAGTAAAAAGCCCTAATCGGTCTAGATTAAACCTAGGGAGGACGAAAATGACCTAAATGTTCATCCAATGACACAAACACACCTATTGAATGAACAAGATTGGTTAAAAACCCTAAATGGACAAGAATAAGCCTAGTGAGTACGAAAATGACCTAACTGTTCATCCAATGACACAAATGAACTTATTGGATGCACATGATTGGTTAAAAACCCTAATTGGACAAGAATAAGCCTAGGGAGGATGAAAATGACCTAAATATTCATCCAATGACACAAACACCCCTATTGAATGAACAAGATTGGTTAAAAACCCTAAATGGACAAGAATAAGCCTAGTGAGTACGAAAATGACCTTAATGTGAATTCGATGACACAAATGAACTTATTCGATGCACAAGATTGGTTAAAAACCCTAATTGGACAACAATAAGCCAAGGGAGGATGAAAATGATCTAAATGTTATTCAAATAACCCAAATACACGTATTGGATGCATAAGATTGGTAAAAAGCCTTAATTGGACTAGATTAAACCTAGGGAGAACGAAAATGACCTAAATGTTCATCCATTGACACAAACACACCTATTAATTACACAAGATTGGTTAAAAACCCTAATTGGACAAGAATAAGCCTATGGAGGACCAAAATGACCTAAATTGAATCCCATGACACAAATGAACTTATTGGATGCACAAGATTGGTTCAAAACCCTAATTGGACAAGAATAAGCCTTGGGAGGACGAAAATTACCTAAATGTTCATCCAATGATACAAACACACCTATTGGATGAACAAGATTGGTTAAAACCCTAATTGAAAAAGAATAAGCCTAAGGGGTACGAAACGACCTTAATGTGAATCCCATGACACAAATGAACTTATTCGATGCACAAGATTGGTTAAAAACCCTTGTTGGACAAGAATAAACCAACGAAGGAAGAAAATTGGTTAAAAGCCCTAATTGGACAAGAATAAGCCTAGGGAGGACGAAAATGACTTAAGTGTTCATCCAATGACACAAATGAACTTATTGGATGGACAAGATTGGTTAAAAACCCTAATTGGATAATAATAAGCCTAAGGAGTACGAAAATGACCTTAATGTGAATCCCATGACACAAATGAACTTATTCGATGCACAAGATTGGTTAAAAACCCTAATTGGATAATAATAAGCCTAAGGAGTACGAAAATGACCTTAATGTGAATCCCATGACACAAATGAACTTATTCGATGCACAAGATTGGTTAAAAACCCTAATTGGATAATAATAAGCCTAAGGAGTACGAAAATGACCTTAATGTGAATCCCATGACACAAATGAACTTATTCGATGCACAAGATTGGTTAAAAACCCTAATTGGATAATAATAAGCCTAAGGAGTACGAAAATGACCTTAATGTGAATCCCATGACACAAATGAACTTATTCGATGCACAAGATTGGTTAAAAACCCTAATTGGACTAGAATACACCTAGGGAGGACGAAAATGACCTAAATGTTCATCCAATAACACAAACACACCTATCGGATGCACAAGATTGGTTAAAAACTCTAATCGGACAAGAGTAAGCCAAGGTTGGACGAAAATGATCTAATTGTTCATCCAATGACACAAATTCACCTATTGGATCCACAAGATTGGTTAAAAACCCTAATTGGACAAGAATAAGCCTAGGGAATACGAAAATAACCTTAATGTGAATCCCATGACACAAATGAACTTATTGGATGCACAAGATTGGTTAAAAACCCTAATTGGACAAGAATAAGCATAAGGAGGACGAAAATGACCTAAATGTTCATCCAATGACACAAACACACCTATTGGAAGAACAAGATTGGTTAAAAACCCTAATTGGACAAGAATAAGCCTAGGGAATACGAAAATAACCTTAATGTGAATCCCATGACACAAATGAACTTATTCGATGCACAAGATTGGTTAAAAGCCCTAATTGGAAATGAATAAGCCAAGGGAGGATGAAAATGATCTAAATGTTAATCCAATAACCCAAATACACCTATTGGATGCATAAGATTGGTTAAAAACCCTAATTGCACTAGAATAAGCCTAGGGAATACGAAAATAACCTTAATGTGAATCCCATGACACAAATGAACTAATTGGATGCGCAAGATTGGTTAAAAACCCTAATTGCACTAGAATAAGCCTAGGGAGGACGAAAATGACCTAAATGTTCATCCAATCACAGAAACACACCTATTGGATGCATAAGATTGGTTAAAAACCCTAATTGGACAAGAACAGGCCTATAGAGGATGAAAATGACCTAAATGCGAATCCCATGACACAAATGAACTTATTGGATGCGCAAGAGAGGTTAAAAACCCATTATTGGACAAGAATAAGCCTATGGAGGACGAAAATGACCTAATTGTGAATCCCGTGACACTAATGATTTTATTGGATGCACAAGATTGGTTAAAAACCCTAATTTGACAATAATAAGCCTAGGGAGTACGAAAATGACCTTAATGTGAATCCCATGACACAAACGAACGTATTTGATGCACAAGATTGGTTAAAAACCCTAATTGGACAAGAATAAGCCTAGGGTGGACGAAAATGACTTAAATGTTCGTCAATTAACACAAACACACCAATTGGATGCACAAGATTGGTTATAAACCCGAATTGGACAAGAATAAGCCTATGGAAGACGAAAATGACCTTAATGTGAATCCCATGACACAAACGAACGTATTTGATGCACAAGATTGGTTAAAAACCCTAATTGGAAAAGAATAAGCCCAGGGAGGAGGAAAATGATCTAAATGTTAATCCAATAACCCAAAAACACCTATTGGATGCACAAGATTGGTAAAAAGCCCTAATTGGACTAGATTAAACCTAGGGAAGACGAAAATGACCTAAATGCGAATCCCATGACACAAACAAACTTATTCGATGCACAAGATTGGATAAAAACCCTAATTGGATAAGAATAAGCCAAGGGAGGATGAAAATGACCTAAATGTTCATCCAATGACACAAATGAACTAATTGGATGCGCAAGATTGGTTAAAAACCCTAATTGGAAAAGAATAAGCCTAGGGAGAACGAAAATGACCTTACTGTGAATCCCATGACACAAACAAACTTATTCGATGCACAAGATTGGATAAAAACCCTAATTGGAAAAGAATAAGCCAAGGGAGGATGAAAATGATCTAAATGTTAATCCAATAACCAAAAAACACCTATTGGATGCACAAGATTGGTAAAAAGCCCTAATTGGACTAGATTAAACCAAGGGAGGACGAAAATGACCTAAATGTTCATCCAATGACACAAATGAACTTATTGGATGCACAAGATTGGTTAAAAACCCTAATTGGACAAGAATAAGCCTAGGGAGGACGAGAATGACCTAAATGTTAATCCAATCACAGAAACACACCTATTGGATGCATAAGATTGGTTTAAAACCCTAATTGGACAAGAACAGGCCTATAGAGGACGAAAATGACCTAAATGCGAATCCCATGACACAAATGAACTTATTGGATGCACAAGAGAGGTTAAAAACCCTAATTGGACAAGAATAAGCCTATGGTGGACGAAAATGACCTAAATGTGTATCCCGTGACACAAATGTACTTATTGGATGCACAAGATTGGTTAAAAACCTTAATTGGACAATAATAAGCCTAAGGAGTACGAAAATGACCTTAATGTGAATCCCAGGACACAAATGAACTTATTGGATGCACAAGATTGGTTAAAAACCCTAATTGGACTAGAATAAGCCTAGGGTGGACGAAAATGACTTAAATGTTCATCCAATAACACAAACACACCTATCGGATGCACAAGATTGGTTAAAAACTCTAATCGGACAAGAATTAGCCAAGGGAGGACGAAAATGATCTAATTGTTAATCCAATGACACAAACACACCTATTGGATGCACAAGATTGGTTAAAAACCCTAATTGGACAAGAATAAGCCTAGGGAGGACGAAAATGACCTAAATGTGAATCCCATGACACAAATGAACTTATTGGATGCACAAGATTGGTTAAAAACCCTAATTGGACAAGAATAAGCATAAGGAGGACGAAAATGACCTAAATGTTCATCCAATGACACAAACACACCTATTGGAAAAACAAGATTGGGTAAAAACCCTAATTGGACAAGAATAAGCGTAGGGAATACAAAAATGACCTCAATGTGAATAAGCCAAGGGAGGATGAAAATGATCTAAATGTTAATCCAATAACCCAAATACACCTATTGGATGCACAAGATTGGTAAAAAGCCCTAATTGGACTAGATTAAACCAAGGGAGGACGAAAATGACCTAAATGTTCATCCAATGACACAAATGAACTTATAGGATGCACAAGATTGGTTAAAAACCTTAATTGGACATGAATAACCTTATGGAGGACGAAAATGACCTAAATGTGAATCCCGTGACACCAATGAACTTATTGGATGCACAAGATTGGTTAAAAACCCAAATTGGACAATAATAAGCCTAGGGAATACGAAAATGACCTTAATGTGAATCCCATGACACAAATGAACTTATTGGATGCACAAGATTGGTTAAAAACCCTAATTGGACAAGAATAAGCCTAGGGTGGACGAAAATGACTTAAATGTTCATCCAATAACACAAACACACCTATTGGATGCACAAGATTGGTTATAAACCCTAATTGGTCAAGAATAAGCCTATCGAGGACGAAAATGAAATAAATGTGAATCCCATGACACAAATGAACTTATTTGATGCACCAGATTGGTTAAAAACCCTAATTGGAAAAGAATAAGCCTAGGGAGGATGAAAATGATCTAAATGTTACTCCAATAACCCAAAAACACCTATTGGATGCACAAGATTGGTAAAAAGCCCTAATTGGACTAGATTAAACCTAGGGAAGACGAAAATGACCTAAATGTTCATCCAATGACACAAATGAACTAATTGGATGCGCAAGATTGGTTAAAAACCCTAATTGGAAAAGAATAACCCTTGGGAGAACCAAAATGACCTTACTGTGAATCCCATGACACAAACGAACTTATTCGATGCACAAGATTGGTTAAAAGCCCTAATTGGACTAGATTAAACCTAGGGAGGACGAAAATGACCTAAATGTTCATCCAACGATACAAATGAACTTATTGGATGCACAAGATTGGTTAAAAACCCTAATTGGACAAGAATAAGCCTAGGGAGGACGAAAATGAGCTAAATGTTCATCCAATGACTTAAACACACGTATTGAATGAAGAAGATTGGTTAAAAACCCTAATTGGACAAGAATAAGCCTAGGGAGTACGAAAATGACCTAAATGTGAATGCCATAACACAAATGAACTTATTCGATGCACAAGATTGGTTAAAAACCTTAATTGGACAAGAATAAGCCAAGGGAGGATGAAAATGATCTAAATGTTAATCCCATGGCAAAAATGAACTTATTGGATGTAAAAGATTAGTTAAAACCCCTAATTGGACAAGAATAAGCCTAGGGAGGACGAGAATGGCCTAAATGTTCATCCAATCACAGAAACACACCTATTGGATGCATAAGATTGGTTAAAAACCCTAATTGGACAAGAACAGGCCTATGGAGGACGAAAATGACCTAAATGCGAATCCCATGACACAAATGAACTTATTGGATGCACAAGAGAGGTTAAAAACCCTAATTGGACAAGAATAAGCCTATGGAGGACGAAAATGACCTAAATGTGAATCCTGTGACACAAATGAACTTATTGGATGCACAAGATTGATTAAAAACCCTAATTGGACAATAATAAGCCTAAGGAGTACGAAAATGACCTTAATGTGAATCCCATGACACAAATGAACTTATTGGATGCACAAGATTGGTTAAAAACCCTAATTGGACAAGAATAAGCCTAGGGTGGACGAAAATGACTTAAACGTTCTTCCAAAAACAAAAACACACCTATTGGATGCACAAGATTGGTTATAAACCCTAATTGGACAAGAATAAGCCTATGGAGGACGAAAATGAAATAAATGTGAATCCCATGACACAAACGAACTTATTTGATGCACAAGTTTGGTTAAAAACCCTAATTGGAAAAGAATAAGCCTAGGGAGGATGAAAATGATCTAAATGTTAATCCAATAACCCAAAAACACCTATTGGATGCACAAGATTGGTAAAAAGCCTTCATTGGACTAGATTAAACCTAGGGAGGATGAAAATGACCTAAATGTTCATCCAATGACACAAATGAACTTATTGGATGCACAAGATTGGTTAAAAACCCTAATTGGACAAGAATAAACCTAAGGAGGACGCAATTCACCTAAATGTTCATCCAATGACACAAATGAACTTACTGAATGCACAAGATTGGATAAAAACCCTAATTGGACAAGAATTAGGCTAGAGAGGACGAAAATGACCTAAATGTTCATCCAATGACACAAACACACCTATTGGATGAACAAGATTGGTTAACACCCTATTTGAAAAAGAATAAGCCGAAGAAGTACGAAATGACCTTAATGTGAATCCCATGACACAAATTAACTTATTCGATGCACAAGATTGGTTAAAAACCCTAGTTGGACAAGAATAAGCCAACGGGGGACGAAAATAACCTATTGGATGCACAAGATTGGTAAAAAGCCCTAATTGGACTAGATTAAACCTAGGGAGGACGAAATGACCTAAATGTTCATCCAATGACACAAATGAACTTATTGGATGCACAAGAATGGTTAAAAACCCTAATTGGACAAGAATAAGCCTAGGGAGGACTAAATGACCTAAATGTTCATCTAATGACACAAACACCCCTATTGAATGAACAAGATTGGTTAAAAACCGTAATTGGATAAGAATAAGCCTAAGGAGAACGAAAATGACCTAAATGTGAATCCCATGACACAAATGAACTTATTTGATGCACAAGATTGGTTAAAAACCCTAATTGGACAAGAATAAGCCAAGGGAGGACGAAAATGATCTAAATGTTAATTCGTTAATCCAATTACACCTATTGGATGCACAAGATTGGTAAAAAGCCCTAATTGGACTAGGTTAAACCTAGGGAGGACGAAATGACCTAAATGTTCATCCAATGACACAAATGAACTTATTGGATGCACAAGATTGGTTAAAAACCCTAATTGGACAAGAATAAGCCTAGGGAGGACTAAATGACCTAAATGTTCATCCAATGACACAAACACCCCTATTGAATGAACAAGATTGGTTAAAAACCATATTTGGATAAGAATAAGCCTAAGGAGAACGAAAATGACCTAAATGTGAATCCCATGACACAAATGAACTTATTGGATGCACAAGATTGGACGCACAAGATTGGTTAAAACCCCTAATTGGACTAGAACAAGCATAAGGAGGACGAAAATGACCTAAATGTGAATCCCATGACACAAATGAACTTATTGGATGCACAAGATTGGACGCACAAGATTGGTTAAAACCCCTAATTGGACTAGAACAAGCATAAGGAGGACGAAAATGACCTAAATGTGAATCCCATGACACAAATGAACTTATTGGATGCACAAGATTGGACGCACAAGATTGGTTAAAAACCCTAATTAGAAAAGAATAAGCCAAGGGAGGACGAAAATGATCTAAATGTTAATTCGTTAATCCAAATACACCTATTGGATGCACAAGATTGGTAAAAAGCCTTAATTGGACTACATTAAACCTAGGGAGGACGAAAATTACCTAAATGTTCATCCAATGACACAAATGAACTTATTGGATGCACAAGATTGGTTAAAAACCCTAATTAGAAAAGAATAAGCCAAGGGAGGACGAAAATGACCTAAATGTTCATCCAATGAAACAAACATACCAATTGGATGCACAAGATTGGTTAAAAACCCTAATTGGACAAGAATAAGCATATGCAGGACCAAAATGACGTAAATGTGAATCCCATGACACAAATGAACTTATTGGATGCACAAGATTGGTTAGAAACCTTAATTGGACAAGAATAAACCTAGGGAGGATGAAAATGACCTAAATGTTAATCCAATGACTCAAATGTACTTATTGAATGCACAAGATTGGTTAAAAACCCTAATTGGACAAGAATAAGCCTAGGGAGGACGAAATGACCTAAATGTGAATCCCATGACACAAATGAACTTATTGGATGCACAAGATTGGTTAAAAACCGTAATTGGACTAGAATAAACCTAGGGAGGACGAAATGACCTAAATGTGAATCCCATGACACAAATGAACTTATTGGATGCACAAGATTGGTTAAAAACCGTAATTGGACTAGAATAAACCTAGGGAGGACGAAATGACCTAAATGTGAATCCAATGACACAAATGAACTTATTGGATGCACAAGATTGGTTAAAAACCCTAATTGGACAAGAATAAGCCTAGGGAGGACGAAAATGACCTAAATGTTCATCCAATGGCACAAACACCCCTATTGAATGAACAAGATTGGTTAAAAACCCTAATTGGACAAGAATAGGCCTTGGGAGAACAAAAATGACCTAAATGTGAATACCATGACACAAATGAACTTATTTGATGCACAAGATTGGTTAAAAACCCTAATTGGACAAGATTAAGCCAATGGAGGATGAAAATGATATAAATATTAATCCAATAACCCAAATACACCTATTTGTTGGATTTTGATCCTTTGATTCCTAATTTTGACATTATTAATAATTCAACAATGTTCATACAATACATGATAAATCTAATATTTGAATTGAGCAAGATTTCAGGAACAACAATCAAATCCTACACACTTGGAACAGGTTGCTTGAAACACAAGAAATCAACAAAAGTTGACTTTTGACTGAAGCAAATCGATTGGGAAATCGATTTCATAACAAGGGTGTAAGGAAACACAACTGTTTGTGTTGGTATAATCGATTGGGCAATCGACTGACTGAATTAGAAATGAAAATTGCACAAGTCAGTAGCACCCCAGTTTTGAGGGTAATCGATTGACAAATCGATTATACATCTCACAAAGTAAACCTGATTGAAATACATCGATTGGGAAATCGATTGGACAAGTCACAGTGGAACCCCAGTTTTAAGGGTAATCGATTGGCAAATCGATTACTTAAATATCATTTGCAAAATAACCTTTCTTGTGACATACAAATCGATTGGACAATCTATGTTGTAAAATTTCAATCAAGTCAAATTTGGTTGCAATCGATTGGCAAATCGATTGAACTAAATCCCAGGTAAGAACTTTTTCAGACAAATACATACAAATCGATTGGCACGTCGATTAGTATCAAAATAGCTGAGTCACTGACTTAAACACAATCGATTGGCAAATCGATTGACAGAACCTTTTGAAAACCCAGTGAACTCTGAGCGTGTGACCAAATCGATTTTAAGTATTTGTTAATCGATTATGAAGATTTGATAAATCGATTATGGAATCGATTGATATGTGTTTCAGTTTGAACATAACATCTGCAATCGATTACGAAATCGATTCATATCAGTCTTAACATAATCACTGAGAAATGTTGTTTAAAGAATCGATTGGTAAATCGATTGGGTTATATAGTTTCAAGATTCAAGAAAAACAAGACACACGATAATCGATTGGCAAATCGATTAGACTGGTTTATCACTTTACGAAATCGATTGGTAAATCGATTGATTAATGTGTTTTTCAGAAACTATATAAACTGTCTTCAATCTGTCTTTCAATAACATGAATGATAATAACAATGATATCAATCTGAAATATACATTGAATATTCTTGATACACAATAACACTTGGTTAATACATTGAGATTACTTTTTCAGATCAAATAGAAAAAGAGGATTATCAACAATCAAAAAGATAGCTGGAAAAGTGATCTTGAAAGACAAGGATTCTCATAAACAAATCTTTGATATCCAGAATTGTGAGAAGCCATTTTGACCAAGATTGAAGACTACTTTTTGTTCTTTCTGTATTCTGTTTGTAATAATTCTTTGAAACAAAAACAAAGCGAGAAAATCCAGCTAGAAACTGGTGACTACTTTCTTGGGTGAGAGTGCTCAACAAGAAAGAGTTGTACTTTGATTCTGTGATAGGTTGCTGAGTATCTACAAGGATCAGAGGGTGATCAATAGGAAAGAGATCATTAAGATAGATAGGTTTCGGGGAGGAAACTGGACAATCTGTAATTGATTCTTTCTATTGGAGAAGAAAATCTGAAATCCGTTTGGATTTGCAGGACTGGATGTAGGTTGTCAAGTGGACAACTGAACCAGTATAAATCCTTGGTGCAATCTTCTCTAACCCTTATCTCCTTTGATTTACTATCTTGATATATCTGTATATGTGATTAAAATTAGATGCATGTTAAACATATTCTGTAATAAGTAATATTGTTTAATCTGATAATTTGACTTGTATGCATCTTGATTAATCTCATATCAATCTAATAAAACTTGCTAATCTTGTATGCCACAATTTAATTTCCGCTGTGTGTATGAAATTGATTTAATTTCATAAAGAACTGATACATTCTGATATATTCCGCTTATTACGAGGTCATATATACCAACAATTGGCCTCAGAGCCTAACTTTTCGAGAGGTAATACTCATAAAAGCACTATGGCCTCAAACGATTTTCTGGGAGAAGGCGCATCGTTAGCAAGACCTCCAGCTTTCAACGGAACAGCTTATATGTACTGGAAGCACAGGATGCTAATCTTCTTGGAAGCCAGTGGCATAGACATCCTTGACGCTGTTGAAAACGGTCCATATATTCCCAAGATTGCAGGAACGAATGACTCAATGATTCTCAAGCCTAGAGCCGACTGGTCAGATGATGACAAGAAAAAGGTAGGTTATAATGCAAAGGCTAAGAACATTATAACATCTGCTCTTTGTGCAGAAGAATTTTTTAGAGTGTCAAACTGCAAGTCAGCAAAAGAAATGTGGGACATTCTTCAAGAAACACATGAAGGAACCACAGACGTGAAGAGAGCTCGCGTAAACACACTGATGCACGAATATGAATTATTCAGCATGAAAAGGGACGAATCCATCAGTGATCTGCAAACCAGATTCACACACATTGTGAATAATCTTCATGCATTGGGAAAGCAAGTGGATAACGAACAGCAGATTGGAAAAATTATGAGTTGTCTAACCAGAGAATGGCAGCCAAAGATAACAGCCATAGCAGAATCTAAAGATCTAGCAAAGATGACGACTGCAACTTTGTTTGGTAAACTAAGAGAACACGAAATGGAATTACATCGACTGGACGAATCAGAGATGGAAAGCCGCAAAAAGAAAGGACTATCCCTGAAGGTTCAAGCCCAGCAATCGAAAACTGAATCAGATAGCTGCTCAGATCAATCCAGTAGTGAATCTGAAGAGCCGGAAATCGGGTTGCTTGTCAAGAAATTCAAGAAGTTTCTGAAGAAGAAAGACAACAAATTCAGAAAACCATCTAGCTCCAAGACTACTGACAACAAGACCATTACATGCTATGAATGTGGTAAAACTGGTCACATAAAGTCAGAATGCTACAAATTGCAAAACAAGAATAGAGCTACAAAATCAAAAGGCAAGGAACCAGTCACCAAAACCAGAAAAGCTTATATTGCATGGAATGATAACGATGAATCCTCTGCATCTTCTGATGAAGAAGAAGTCAACTTGTGTCTCATGGCAGATACAGATTCAGAATCAGAAAATGAGGTTAGTTCACAATCTAATCCAACCTATGATGAACTTCAAGAAGCTTTCAATGAACTGCATGATGATTATGTGAATTCCATAAAACAGTTGTTAAGCACAAAGAAAATGCTTGAACAAATGAATGTTGAGCATAAAGAAATTGAAAATTTATGTGAACAACTGAAAAAGGATTCACAAGAAAAATCTGCAAAGTGCATTGAACTTGAAAATACTGTTGCATCATTAAAATCTGATTTATTAAATTTTGCAAATAGTAAAGATAAGCTAAATGTCATACTTAGCAATCAAAGACATGTTCATGAAAAATCTGGTTTAGGATATACACCAAATATGCATGTCAAAAGAAAAAATAAAAACAGATCTGGTATTGGTTATATGCAAACCAGAAATGTCAAACATGGTCAAAAATCTGCTATTGCTAAGAGTATGTATGACATCTTTACTAAACCAAATAAACATTCATCCTTTGATGGCAGATGTCATTTCTGTTGCAGAAAGGGACATTTTGTGTCTAATTGCAAATTTAAAAAATTAGCCAATCAAGGATGGAAGCTAGTTTGGATAGAAAAGAAATCTGTGTTTGACACTAACCAACCAGGACCCAATTTAAATTGGGGACCTAAAACAAAATTCTGATTTTGTATTGCAGGTGTGCTTGACATCCACGAAACACTCATGGTATCTAGATAGCGGATGCTCAAAGCACATGACTGGTGACAAATCCAAATTCCTTTCCCTGACATTAAAGGAAGGAGGCTTTGTCAAATATGGTGATAACAACAGAGGAAAAATCATTGGAATTGGTGATGTAGGCGATGAATCAACTGCAGTAATCAAAAATGTGCTATATGTTGAAGGATTAAAGCACAACTTACTGAGTATAAGCCAGCTATGTGACAAAGGTTTTCAAGTAAGTTTTTCATCACAATCTTGCATTATTGAGCATAAAGATGACAAACACATAAAGCTAATTGGGGACAGAATCAACAACATTTACATGTTGGATTTCAATTCTGTACCTAGTGCTGTATGCTGCTTGTTATCCAACTCAGATGAAACATGGCTTTGGCATAAAAGAATTGCTCATATACACATAAATCATTTGAATAAACTTGTCAGCAAACAGTTAGTCTTAGGTCTACCAAATAGGAAGTTCTCTAAAGATAGACTGTGTGATGCATGTGAGAAAAGTAAACTGGTTAAGACTCCATTTCCCTCTATAGACTTGGTTAGAACAAATAGAGTTTTACAACTAGTTCACATGGACCTTTTTGGACCTGCCCAAGTTAAGAGTTTAGGTGGAAACCTGTATGGATATGTGCTGGTTGATGATTATTCTAGATTCACATGGACTTACTTTTTAGCTCATAAAAGTGATACATTCTCTGTTTTCAAAAAGTTTGCTGCTTTAGTACAAAATGAGAATGATTTGAAAATTGTTTCAATAAAAAGTGATCATGGAGGTGAATTCCAAAATGATCTTTTTCAAAATTATTGTGAATCAAATGGAATCAACCACATCTATTCAGCCCCTAGGACACCACAGCAGAATGGGGTAGTGGAGAGGAAAAATAGATCCCTAGAAGAGTTAGCTAGGACCATGCTTAAGGACTCCAACCTACCTAAGTACTTTTGGGCAGATGCAATTAGTACAGCCACCCATGTAGTGAATAGAGTTCTCATTAGGCCCCTGCTTAGGAAAACACCCTATGAGCTTTACAAGGGTAGAAAACCAAACCTGTCCTACTTTAGAATCTTTGGTTGTAAATGCTTTGTTTTAAACAATGGCAAAGAACACCTAGGAAAGTTTGACCCTAAGGCAGATGAAGGTATCTTTCTAGGATATTCCCAAACTAGTAAGGCCTATAGAATCTACAACAAAAGAACAAAAACCATAGAAGAGTCAGTTCATGTAAAGTTTGATGAATCTTTTACAGAAAACTTGAACAAAACTCCTTCTAAGGTTATTGACATTTTGGATGATGTTGTAGAATCTGAACCACTAGAACAACCTATAGCTGACCCTCCAACTAGTGCAGACCCTGTAGAACCTATAGAAACCTGTGAGTTGCCTAAGGAATGGAAGTTCAACCGAAACCACCCTTTAGACAACATTATAGGCGATATCTCTAAAGGTGTTGCAACTAGGAGAAGCCTTAGTCAGTTTTGTAACTTTACAGCCTTTGTATCTCAGATTGAACCTAAGAACATTAAGGAAGCCCTTTTAGATAGTGAGTGGATACTTGCTATGCAAGAGGAGTTAAACCAGTTTGAGAGAAACAAGGTGTGGAACTTGGTACCTAGGCCAGAGGGTAAGCATGTTATAGGAACTAGGTGGGTGTTCAGAAATAAGTTAGATGAGAATGGTGTGATAACTAGGAATAAAGCCAGATTAGTTGCAAAGGGTTATAGTCAAGAGGAGGGAATAGACTTTGATGAGACCTATGCCCCAGTAGCTAGACTAGAAGCCATAAGAATTTTATTGGCTTATGCATGTATCATGGACTTCAATCTATATCAAATGGATGTGAAGAGTGCCTTTCTCAATGGAGACCTCCAAGAGGAAGTTTTTGTGAGTCAAACACCAGGTTTTGAAAATCCAGATTTTCCTAACCATGTGTATAAACTCTCAAAGGCCCTCTATGGGTTGAAACAAGCTCCAAGAGCTTGGTATGAGAAACTCAGCACTTTCCTCATTCAACAAAATTTTTCAAGAGGAAATGTTGATAAGACACTCTTTACAAAAACTACTGAAAATGACATCTTGCTGGTCCAAATTTATGTTGATGACATCATATTTGGATCAACAAATGATAAACTTTGCAAAGAATTTGAAAACTTAATGAAAGGTAAATTTGAAATGTCAATGATGGGTGAACTGTCATATTTCTTGGGATTTCAAATTAACCAAAGCAAGCAAGGCATTTTCATTAGTCAATCCAAATATTGTTCTGATTTGATAAAGAAATTTAACTTTGATAAACTTAAGTCCATTGATACACCCATGAGTCAAGGAAATTTCTTAGACCGAGATGAGAAGGGTAAGCCTGTAGATGTCACTAGATTTCGTGGTATGATTGGATCTCTGCTCTACCTTACAGCAAGCCGACCAGATATTATGTTCAGTGTTTGTATGTGTGCAAGGTATCAATCGAATCCGAAGGAATCTCACCTCAGTGCAGTAAAGAGAATTTTCAGATACTTGGTAGGTACTAAAAGTCTTGGTTTGTGGTATCCAAAAGGTTCAACATGTACTTTGGTTGGTTATTCAGACTCAGACTTTGCTGGTTGTAAACTTGACAGAAAGAGTACTTCAGGAACATGTCATTTGCTTGGTAATTCTCTAGTGTCTTGGTTCAGTAAGAAGCAAACAAGTATTGCATTGTCTACTGCAGAAGCTGAATACATAGCAGCTGGGAGCTGTTGTGCTCAAATCTTGTGGATGAAACAGCATTTAATGGACTTCGGTGTCGATTTGGGAACAGTGCCGATCATGTGTGATAACACAAGTGCTATCAGCATAACCAAGAACCCTGTAATGCATTCAAGGACAAAACACATTGAGGTAAGGCATCACTTCATAAGAGACCACTTTCAGAATGGAGTTATCAAACTTGAGTATGTGAACACTACAGAACAATTAGCTGATATCTTCACAAAAGCATTGCCAAAAGAAAGTTTTTTGAACATAAGGATGAAACTAGGGATCATTGATCCTAGTGAAGTGTAAGTTTTTGATGATTCTGGTACTTTTCAGTAATGTTTTCCAGTTACATCGATTTGGAAATCGATTACCAGCATGGTAAAAGGTTTATAAAATCGATTTGGGAATCGATTACTTTAGCCCAGGATTCAAAATTTCAGAAATTTTTTTTTAACCTTCACGAGCATCGATTTGGAAATCGATTAGCTAAGTGTTCAACCTTAAGACAATCGATTTGGGAATCGATTAAGTAAAACTGGAATTCGATTTGAACATCGATTTGAAATATGACCGTTACTCAAAGTTACTAGCCGTTGGCACTTCATCATTACTGAATCGATTGAGGATTCCCAGCAACGGTAACCTAATCGATTGGGAAATCGATTTACTAGGTCAAGAGTATAAAAGGAACAGTTCTAAATCGATTTCTGCACTTTGTTTTCCAGATTTTCTCTGCTTTTCTCTTGTGTTCTTCATTCTTCTGTCTCTGCATTTGTTTGAATCTGCATTCTACATTCTACCTACTTCGAATCTACACAAAATTGTTGATATGGCCCGAGTAAAACAGACTCAAGCACGCACTCCATCTCCATCATCTTCTTCCACCAGTGAAACACCATCACCACCTCCAACTTTAACAAAAAGAGTACCCATCCCAACTCACAAAATACTTGCAAAGGATAAAGGAAAAGCTCCTGCCCCAATCCAGGAAAAGTCGAAGAAACGCAAAGAGCCCCCTACTGAAAAGCTCATGGCTGATGCCATGAAAGTAATTACTCAGAAAAGGAAGAAGAAGCCTACTTCTTCTCCACCTCCTAAGAAGGTCTCTGCACCTAAGGAAAAGGAGGTACAACCATCTTTGTCTACAGACTTCGCAAAAAGGAAAATTCATGAAGCTAGAACCATGGATTTTGAATATTTTGATGTTGTGGAATTTACTTTTCAGAACCACCTCAGGTTTCATGGATTGGAAAGTTTTCTGTCTTCTACACTCGACAGCTATCCAAGGCTGATCAGGGAGTTTTATTCTACATTCAAGATGACTGAAGAAGGTTTTACTGCTTCAGTTAAGGGAAAAAGAATTACAATGACTTTTGATGATTTCTCAACTTTATCTGGATTGCCTTTCTACGGCAAATCTATTGATGGCAGCACAGAAGCCGACACTGCCGATGAAGGTTGGGAAGAAACACTTGATAGGCATACCGCAGTTAAAGACCTGATGGTCGATGGGTTTGTTGAATCGATTTCACTGCCCATTGGTCAGATGAAGGTTCAACAGAGGATGTTGATGTATGCTTTGACGCGTATGCTGGTTCCACGATCGGGAAATCACGCAGTAGTCCAGAAGTTGGACATCATACTGTTGTGGGGCTTATCCAAAGAGTTAAGGATGAGCTGGTGTTGGATTGTGCTAAGGCACATGTTGGAAGCATCTCAAAGCAAGCTGATGCTGCCTTATCCACAGTTGATAACTAAAATTCTCAAACACTTCAAGGTCTCATTTGGAAATGAGGAATCTGCTAAAACGACATTGGTGTTTGGTGAATCGATAGTGAATCAGATGCAACTGAAGCGATTACATGGTAAATGGATAAGACCTCAAGCAGCTGCTGACCCTGTCCAGCCCCAACCTCAACCTCAGTCTCAGCCTCCACCAGTTACTGAATCTGCTACTCCTGATTTTGTGAACAGAATTTTGGAATTCATTGAAGCTCAGATGGCACACAATGCCAAAGTGTTGGAATTTCAGTCCAGAGTAGAAGCAAGTTTAAGGACTATGCAAGCCTCCTTGAACTCAGTTGTTCAAAATGTGGATGAGATTCAGACACACCTCGGCATCAAACTGTCATTTGAAGACGTCGCAGAGATTGGTCGACAAGCTACGGATGAACCTAACCCAAACCCCCTAGTTAACCCTGAGACTCACGGTGAGGAGACACCTGCTGAGGTTAATACAGCGGTCTCAACCTCTCCCTTAGATGATAGTGAGGACCAGCCCACACTAGGTGTTTAGGATCCTTAGGTTTGATACTGTTTTGCTCTGACTTGTTATAATTCTGTGATGTATGATGATTTTTTATAAATGTTATATCATTTGGCTTAATCATCTAAGTTGCTCATTAATTGCATTGATTGATTTTGCCTTTATACATATAAACTTCATTGTTTTTGATGCACTGTGTTATATGTTTCAAACCCAATGCATATGTTCTTTAACATAGGGGGAGAAATTGTTTCTACCTTTTTGACTTAAATGACAAAGGGGGAGAAATATTATAACTTGACAGTTGCATTGTTGATGTTTGTCTGCATGTTGTTATTACTTTGATACTTATGATATAGTTTGCTCTGTTACTTAATAACAAGTAATAATGTTGTTTATAATACACTTATGCTTGTTGTTTTGAAATGCTCAAGTTACAATTGTATGAATTGTCAATTATGCCAAAAAGGGGGAGATTGTTGGATTTTGATCCTTTGATTCCTAATTTTGACATAATTAATAATTCAACAATGTTCATACAATACATGATAAATCTAATATTTGAATTGAGCAAGATTTCAGGAACAACAATCAAATCCTACACACTTGGAACAGGTTGCTTGAAACACAAGAAATCAACAAAAGTTGATTTTTGATTGAAGCAAATCGATTGGGAAATCGATTTCATAACAAAGGTGTAAGGAAACACAACTGTTTGTGTTGGTATAATCGATTGGGCAATCGACTGACTGAATTAGAAATTGAAAATGCACAAGTCAGTGGCACCCCAGTTTTGAGGGTAATCGATTGACAAATCGATTATACAATTCACAAAGTAAACCTGATTGAAATAAATCGATTGGGAAATCGATTGGATAAGTCACAGTGGAAACCCAGTTTTAAGGGTAATCGATTGGCAAATCGATTACTTAAAAATCACTTGCAAAATAACTTTTCCTGTGACATACAAATCGATTGGACAATCTATGTTGTAATATTTCAATCAAGTTAAATTTGGTCGAAATCGATTGGGAAATCGATTGAACCAAATCCCAGGTAAGAACGTTTTCAGACAAATACATACAAATCGATTGGCACGTCGATTAGTATCAAAATAGCTGAGTCACTGACTTAAACTCAATCGATTGGCAAATCGATTGACAAAACCTTTTGAAAACCCAGTGAACTCTGAGCGTGTGACCAAATCGATTTTAAGTATTTGTTAATCGATTATGAAGATTTGATAAATCGATTATGGAATCGATTGATATGTGTTTCAGTTTGAACATAACATCTGCAATCGATTACGAAATCGATTCATATCAGTCTTAACATAATCACTGAGAAATGTTGTTTAAAGAATCGATTGGTAAATCGATTGGGTTATATAGTTTCAAGATTCAAGAAAAACAAGACACACGATAATCGATTGGCAAATCGATTAGACTGGTTTATCACTTTACGAAATCGATTGGTAAATCGATTGATTAATGTGTTTTTCAGAAACTATATAAACTGTCTTCAATCTGTCTTTCAATAACATGAATGATAATAACAATGATATCAATCTGAAATATACATTGAATATTCTTGATACACAATAACACTTGGTTAATACATTGAGATTACTTTTTCAGATCAAATAGAAAAAGAGGATTATCAACAATCAAAAAGATAGCTGGAAAAGTGATCTTGAAAGACAAGGATTCTCATAAACAAATCTTTGATATCCAGAATTGTGAGAAGCCATTTTGACCAAGATTGAAGACTACTTTTTGTTCTTTCTGTATTCTGTTTGTAATAATTCTTTGAAACAAAAACAAAGCGAGAAAATCCAGCTAGAAACTGGTGACTACTTTCTTGGGTGAGAGTGCTCAACAAGAAAGAGTCGGACTTTGATTCTGTGTTAGATTGCTGAGTATCTACAAGGATCAGAGGGTGATCAATAGGAAAGAGATCATTAAGATAGATAGGTTTCGGGGAGGAAACTGGACAATCTGTAATTGATTCTTTCTATTGGAGAAGAAAATCTGAAATCCGTTTGGATTTGCAGGACTGGATGTAGGTTGTCAAGTGGACAACTGAACCAGTATAAATCCTTGGTGCAATCTTCTCTAACCCTTATCTCCTTTGATTTACTATCTTGATATATCTGTATATGTGATTAAAATTAGATGCATGTTAAACATATTCTGTAATAAGTAATATTGTTTAATCTGATAATTTGACTTGTATGCATCTTGATTAATCTCATATCAATCTAATAAAACTTGCTAATCTTGTATGCCACAATTTAATTTCCGCTGTGTGTATGAAATTGATTTAATTTCATAAAGAACTGATACATTCTGATATATTCCGATTATTACGAGGTCGTACCAACCAACAATTGGCCTCAGAGCCTAACTTTTTGAGAGGTAACACTCATAAAAGCACTATGGCCTCAAACGATTTTCTGGGAGAAGGCGCATCGTTAGCAAGACCTCCAGCTTTCAACGGAACAGCTTATATGTACTGGAAGCACAGGATGCTAATCTTCTTGGAAGCCAGTGGCATAGACATCCTTGACGCTGTTGAAAACGGTCCATATATTCCCAAGATTGCAGGAACAAATGACTCAATGATTCTCAAGCCTAGAGCCGACTGGTCAGACGATGACAAGAAAAAGGTAGGTTATAATGCTAAGGCTAAGAACATTATAACATCTGCTCTTTGTGCAGAAGAATTCTTTAGAGTGTCAAACTGCAAGTCAGCAAAAGAAATGTGGGACATTCTTCAAGAAACACATGAAGGAACCACAGATGTGAAGAGAGCTCGCGTAAACACACTTATGCACGAATATGAGTTATTCAGCATGAAAAGGGACGAATCCATCAGTGATCTGCAAACCAGATTCACACACATTGTGAATAATCTTCATGCATTGGGAAAACAAGTGGACAACGAACAGCAGATTGGAAAAATTATGAGGTGTCTAACCAGAGAATGGCAGCCAAAAATAACAGCCAAAAATAACAGCCATAACTTATTTGATGCACAAGATTGGTAAAAAGCCTTAATTGGACTAGATTAAACCTACGGAGGAAGAAAATGACCTAAATGTTCATCCAACGACACAAATGAACTTATTGGATGCACAAGATTGGTTAAAAACCCTAATTGGACAAGAATAAGCCTAAGGAGGACGAAAATGACCTAAATGTTCATCCAACGACACAAATGAACTTATTGGATGCACAAGATTGGTTAAAAACCCTAATTGGACAAGAATAAGCCTAAGGAGGACGAAAATGACCTAAATGTTCATCCAACGACACAAATGAACTTATTGGATGCACAAGATTGGTTAAAAACCCTAATTGGACAAGAATAAGCCAAGGGAGGATGAAAATGATCAAAATGTTAATCCCATGAGAAAAATGAACTTATTGAATGCAAAGATTGGTTAAAAACCCTAATTGGACAAGAATAAGCCTAGGGAGGATGAAAATGACCTAAATGTTCATCCAATGACACAAATGAACTTATTGGATGCACAAGATTGGTTAAAAACCCTAATTGGACAAGAATAAGCCTAGGGAGGATGAAAATGACCTAAATGTTCATCCAATGCAACAAACACCCCTATTGAATGAACAAGATTGGTTAAAACCCCTAATTGGATTAGAATAAGCCTAAGGAGAACGAAAATGTGAATCCCATGACACAAATGAACTTCTTTGATGCACAAGATTAGTTAAAAACCCTAATTGGACAAGAATAAGCCAACGGAGGACGAAAATGATCTAAATGTTAATTCATTAACCCAAATACACCTATTGGATGCACAAGAATGGTAAAAAGCCTTAATTGGACTAGATTAAACCTAGGGAGGACGAAAATGACCTAAATGTTCATCAAATGACACAAATGAACTTATTGGATGCACAAGATTGGTTAAAAACCCTAATTAGAAAAGAATAAGCCAAGGGAGGACGAAAATGACCTAAATGTTCATCCAATGACATAAATATACCAATTGGATGCACAAGATTGGTGAAAAACCAAAATTGGACAAGAATAAGCCTATGGAGGACCAAAATGACCTAAATGTTAATCCCATGACTCAAATGAACTTATTGGATACACATGATTGGTTAAAAACCCTAATTGGACAAGAATAAACCTAGGGAGGACGCAAATGACCTAAATGTTCATCCAATGAAACAAATGAACTTATTGAATGCACAAGATTGGTTAAAAACCCTAATTGGACAGGAATAAGCCTAAGGAAGACGAAAATGACCTAAATGTTCATCCAATGACACAAACACACCTATTGGATGAACAAGATTGGTTAAATCCCTAATTGAAAAAGAATAAGCCTAAGGAGTACGAAATGACCTTAATGTGAATCCCATGACACAAATTAACTTATTCGATGCACAAGATTGGTTAAAAACCCTAGTTGGACAAGAATAAGCCAACGGAGGACGAAAATAGCCTATTGGATTCACAAGATTGGTAAAAAGCCCTAATTGGACTAGATTAAACCTAGGGAGGACGAAATGACCTAAATGTTCATCCAATGACACAAATGAACTTATTGGATGCACAAGATTGGTTAAAAACCCTAATTGGACAAAAATAAGCCTAGGGAGGACTAAATGACCTAAATGTTCATCCAATGACACAAACACCCCTGTTGATTGAACAAGATTGGTTAAAAACCCTTATTGGATAAGAATAAGCATAAGGAGAACGAAAATGACCTAAATGTAAATGCCATGACACAAATGAACTTATTTGCTGCACAAGGTTGGTTAAAAACCCGAATTGGACAAGAATAAGCCAAGGGAGGACGAAAATGATCTAAATGTTAATTCATTAACCCAAATACACCTATTGGATGCACAAGATTGGTAAAAAGCCTTAATTTGACCAAATTAAACCTAGGGAGGACGAAAATGACCTAAATGTTCATCCAATGACACAAATGAACTTATTGGATGCAAAAGATTGGTTAAAAACCCTAATTGGCAAAGAATAAGCAAAGGGAGGACGAAAATGACCTAAATGTTCATCCAATGACACAAACACACCTATTGGATGCACAAGATTGGTTAAAAATCCTAATTGGACAAGAATAAGCCTATGGAGGACCAAAATGACCTAAATGTGAATCCCATGACACAAATGAACTTATTGGATGCACAAGATTGGTTAAAAACCCTAATTGGACAAGAATAAGCCTAGGGAGAACGAAAATGACCTAAATGTGAATCCCATGACACAAATGAACTTATTCGATGCACAAGATTGGTTAAAAACCCTAATTGGACAAGAATAAACCAAGGGAAGATGAAAATGATCTAAATGTTAATCCAATAACCCAAATACACCTATTGGATGCACAAGATTGGTTAAAAACTCTAATTGGACAAGAATAAGCAAGGGAGGACGAAAATGACCTAATTGTTCACCCATGACACAAACAGACCTATTGCATGCACAAGATTGGTTAAAAGCCCTAATTGGACAAGAATAAGCCTAGGGAGGACGAAAATGACCTAAATGTGAATCCCATGACACAAATGAACTTATTCGATGCACAAGATTGGTAACTTATTGGATGCACAAGATTAGTTAAAAACCCTAGTTGGACAAGAATAAGCCTAGGGAGAACGAAAATGACCTAAATGTGAATCCCATGACACAAATGAACTTATTCGATGCACAAGATTGGTAACTTATTGGATGCACAAGATTGGTAACTTATTGGATGCACAAGATTGGTAACTTATTGGATGCACAAGATTGGTTAAAAATCCTAATTGGACAAGAATAAGCCTAAGGAGGACGAAAATAACCTAAATGTGAATCCCATGACACAAATGAACTTATTCGGCGCACAAGATTGGTTAAAAACCCTAATTTGAAATGAATAAGCCAAGGGAGGATGAAAATGATCTAAATGTTAATCCAATAACCCAAATACACCTATTGGATGCACAAGATTGGTAAAAAGCCCTAATTGGACTAGATTAAACAAAGGGAGGACGAAAATGACCTAAATGTTCATCCTATGACAGAAATGAACTTATTGGATGCACAAGATTGGTTAAAAACCCTAAACTGACAACAATAAGTCTAGGGAGGACGAGAATGACCTAAATGTTCATCCAATCACAGAAACACACCTATTGGATGCATAAGATTGGTTAAAAACTGTAATTGGACAAGAATAAGCCAATGGAGGACGAAAATGACCTAAATGTGAATCCCATGACACAAATGAACTTATTGGATGCACAAGATTGGTTAAAACCTTTAATTGGACAAAATAAGCCTAGGGAGTACGAAAATGACCTTAATGTGAATCCCATGACACAAACGAACTTCTTTTGTGCACGAGATTGGTTAAAAACCCTAATTGGACAAGAATAAGCCTAGGTTGGACGAAAATGACCTAAATGTTCATCCAATGACACAAACACACCTATTGCATGCATAAGATTGGTTAAAAACCCTAATTGGACTAGAATAAACCTATGGAGGATGAAAATGACCTAAATATTCATCCAATGACGCAAATGAACTTATTGGATGTTCAAGATTGGTTAAAAACCCTAATTGGACAAGAATAAGCCAAAGGACGACGAAAATGACCTTAATGTTCATCCAATGACACAAACACACCTATTGGATGCACAAGATTGGCTAAAAACCCTAATTGGACAAGAATAGGCTGAGGGAGGACGAAAATAACCTAAATGGGAATCCCATGACACAAATGAACTTATTGGATGCACAAGAATGGTTAAAAACCCTAATTGGAGAAGAATAAGGCTAACGACGATGAAAATGACCTAAATGTTCATACAATGACACAAACACACCTATTGGATGAACAAGATTGGTTAAAAACCCTAATTGGACAAGAATAAGCCTAGATAGTAAGAAAATAACCTTAATGTGAATCCCATGACACAAATGAACTTATTCGATGCACAAGATTGGTTAAAAACCCTAATTGGAAAAGAATAATCCAAAGGAGGATGAAAATGATCTAAATGTTAATCCAATAACCCAAATACACCTATTAAATGCACAAGATTGGTAAAAAGTCCTAATTGGATTAGATTAAACCTAGGGAGTACGAAAATGACCTAAATGTTCCTCCAATGACACAAATGAACTAATTGGATGCGCAAGATTGGTTAAAAACCCTAATTGGAAAAGAATAAGCCTAGGTAGGACAAAAATGACCTAAATGTTTTTCCAATGACACAAACACGCCTATTAGATGCACAAGATTGGTTAAAAACACTAAATGGACAAGAATAAGCCTAGTGAGTAAGAAAATGACCTTAATGTGAATCCCATGAAACAAATGAACTTATTCGATGCACAAGATTGGTTAAAAACCCTAATTGGACAACAATAAGCCAAGGGAGGACGAAAATGATCTAAATGTTAATCCAACAACCCAAATACACCTATTGGATGCACAAGATTGGTAAAAAGCCTTAATTGGACTAGATTAAACCTAGGGAGGACGAAAATGACCTAAATGTTCATCCAATGACACAAATGAACTTATTGGATGCACAAGATTGGTTAAAAACCCTAATTGGAAAAGAATAAGCCAAGGGAGGTTGAAAATGACCTAAACGTTCATCCTATGACACAAACACACCTATTGGAAGCACAAGATTGGTGAAAACCCTAATTGGACAAGAATAAGCCTATGGAGGACCAAAATGACCTAAATGTTAATCCCATGACACAAATGAACTTATCGAATGCACAAGATTGGTTAAAAACCCTAATTGGACAAGAACAGGCCTATGGAGGACGAAAATGACCTAAATGTTCATCCAATGACACAAATGAACTTATTTGATGCACAAGGTTGGTTAAAAACCCTAATTGGACAAGAATATGACAAGGGAGGACGAAAATGACCTAAATGTTAATTCATTAACCCAAATACACCTATTGGATGCACAAGATTGGTTAAAAACCGTAATAGGACAATAATAAGCCTAGGGAGTACAAAAATGACCTTAATGTGAATCCCATGACACAAATGAACTTATTGGATGCACAACATTGGTTAAAAACCCTAATTGGAAAAGAATAAGCCAAGGGAGGACGAAAATGACCTAAATGTTCATCCAATGACACAAACACACCTATTGGATGCACAAGATTGGTTAAAAACCCTAATTGGACAAGAATAAGCCTATGGAGGACCAAAATGACCTAAATGTGAATCCCATGACACAAATGAACTTATTGGATGCACAAGATTGGTTAAAAACCCTAATTGGACTAGAATAAACCTAGGGAGGACGAAAATGACTTAAATGTTCATCCAATGACACAAATGAACTTATTGAATGCACAAGGTTGGTTAAAAAGCCTAATTGGACAAGAATAAGCCTATGGTGGACGAAAATGACCTAAATGTTCATCCAATGACACAAACACACCTATTGCATGCATAAGATTGGTTAAAAACCCTAATTGGACTAGAATAAACCTAGGGTATTTGAAATTGACCTAAATATTCATCCAATGACACAAATGAACTTATTGGATGTTCAAGATTGGTTAAAAACCCTAATTGGACAAGAATAAGCCAAGGGAGGATGAAAATGATCTAAATGTTAATCCAATAACCCAAATACACCTATTGGATGCACAAGATTGGTTAAAAACTCTAATTGGACAAGAATAAGCCAAGGGAGGACGAAAATGTTCTTATTGTTCATCCAATGACACAAACACACCTATTGGATGCAAAAGATTGGTTAAAAACCCTAATTGGACAAGAATAAGTCTAGGGAGGACGAAAATGACCTAAATGTGAATCCCATGACACAAATGAACTAATTGGATGCACAGGATTGGTTAAAAATCCTAATTGGACAAGAATAAGCCTAAGGAGGACGAAAATGACCTAAATGTTCATCCAATGACACAAACACACCTATTGGATGATCAAGATTGGTTAAAAACCCTAATTGGACAAGAATAAGCCTAGGGAGTACGAAAAAGAATAAGCCAAGGAGGACGAAAATGACCTAAATGTTCATCCAATGACACAAACACACCTATTGGATGATCAAGATTGGTTAAAAACCCTAATTGGACAAGAATAAGCCTAGGGAGTACGAAAATGACCTTAATGTGAATCTCATGACACAAATGAACTTATTCGATGCACAAGATTGGTTACAAACCCTAATTAGACAAGAATAAGGAAAGGGACGACGAAAATGATCTAAATGTTAATCCAATAACCCAAATACACCTATTGGATGCACAAGATTGGCAAAAAGCCTTAATTGGACTAGATTAAACCTAGGGAGGAGGAAAATGACCTAAATGTTCATCCAATGACACAAATGAACTTATTGGATGCACAAGATTGGTTAAAAACCCTAATTGGAAAAGAATAAGCCTAGGGAGGACAAAAATGACCTAAATGTTCATCCAATGACACAAACA
>NC_021162.2:37089902-37092254 GCF_000331145.2 Cicer arietinum | reverse complement strand
AATGTGAATCCCATGACACAAATGAACTTATTGGATGCACAAGATTGGTTAAAAACCGTAATTGGACAATAATAAGCCTAGGGAGTACAAAAATGACCATAATGTGAATCCCATGACACAAATGAACTTATTGGATGCACAAGATTGGTCAAAAACCCTAATTGGAAAAGAATAAGCCAAGGGAGGACGAAAATGACCTAAATGTTCATCCAATGACACAAACACACCTATTGGATGCACAAGATTGGTTAAAAACCCTAATTGGACAAGAATAAATGACCTAAATGTGAATCCCATGACACAAATGAACTTATTGGATGCACAAGATTGGTTAAAAACCGTAATTGGACAATAATAAGCCTAGGGAGTACAAAAATGACCTTAATGTGAATCCCATGACACAAATGAACTTATTGGATGCACAAGATTGGTTAAAAACCCTAATTGGAAAAGAATAAGCCAAGGGAGGACGAAAATGACCTAATTGTTCATCCAATGACACAAACACACCTATTGGATGCACAAGATTGGTTAAAAACCCTAATTGGACAAGAATAAGCCTATGGAGGACCAAAATGACCTAAATGTGAATCCCATGACACAAATGAACTTATTGGATGCACAAGATTGGTTAAAAACCCTAATTCGACTAGAACAAACCTAGGGTGCACGAAAATGAACTAAATGTTCACCCAATGACACAAACACACCTATTTGATACACAAGATTATTTAAAAACCCTAAGTGAGCAAGAATAAATAAGCCTACGGAGGATAAAAATGACCTAAATGATCATCCAATGACACAAATGAACTTGTTGGATGCACAAGATTGGTTAAAAAATCCTAATTGGACAAGAACTGGTGTTTAGTTCAATCGATTTCCCAATCGATTGCAACCAAACTTAACTTGATTGAAATTTCACACAATAGATTGTCCAATCGATTGTGTTTGTCACAGGGAAAGTTATTTTGCAAAGATATTTAAGCAATCGATTTGCCAATCGATTACCCTCAAAACTGGGGTGTCACTGTGACTTGTACAATCGATTTCCCAATCGATTTATTTCAATCAGGTTTATTTGTGAAATGTATAATCGATTTGTCAATCGATTACCCTCAAAACTGAGGTGCTACTGACTTGTGCAATTTTCATTTCTAATTTAGTCACTCGATTGCCCAATCGATTATACCAACACAAACAGTTGTGTTTCCTTACACCCTTTTTATGAAATCGATTTCCCAATCGATTTACTTCAGTCAAAAATCAACTTTTGTTGATTTCTTGTGTTCCAAGCAACATGTTCCAAGTGTGTAGAATTGGATTGTTGTTCCTGAAATCTTGCTCAATTCAAATATTAGATTTATCATATGATATGTCAAAATTAGGTTTCAAAGGACTAAAGTCCAACAATCTCCCCCTTTTTGGCATAATTGACAATTCATACAATTGTAACTTGAGCATTTCAAAACAACAAGCATAAGAGAATTATAAACTACATTATTAAGTATTATTAAGTATCAGAGCGAGCAAAAAAACATCAGATTGTAAAACAATGCAAAATGCAACTGTTAAGTTATAATTTTTCTCCCCCTTTGTCAGTTAAGTCAAAAAAGCAGAAAACAATTTCTCCCCCTATGTTAAAGAACATAAGCATTGGGTTTGAAATCATATAACATAGTGCATCAGAATAATGAAGTTCATGTGGATCAAGTCAAAAACAATCATAGCAGTTAATGAGCAACTTAGATGATTAAGCCAAATGATATAAAAGAAACAAAATTCATTATACATCACATGATTATAACAGGTCAGAGCAAAACAGTACAAAACCTAAGGGTCCTAATCACCTAGTCTAGGCTGGTCCTCACTATCATCTATGGGAGAGGTTGAGACCGCTGTATTAACCTCAGCAGGTGTCTCCTCACCGTGAGTCTCAGGGTTATCTAGGGGATCCGGGTTAGGTTCTTCTGCTGCTTGACGACCAATATCCGCGATGTCTTCAAACGATAGTTTGATGCCTAAGTGTGCTTGAATCGAATCCACATCTTTAACAACTGAATTCAAGGATTCCTGCAGAGTCCTTAAACTTGCTTCCAATCTGTACTGAGATTCTAACACTTTGGCATTGTGTGCCATTTGAGCTTCAATGAATTCCGTTATTTTGCTAACAAAATCAGGAGTAGCAGGTGCAGTGACAAGTTGAGGCTGAGGTTGTGGCTGAGGCTGTGCTGGTTCAACAGCAGCTTGAGGTCTTATCCATTTTCCGTGTAACCGTTTCAATTGCATTTGATTCACAATTGATTCACCAAACACCAGTGTGGTTTTTGCAGATTCCTCATTTCCAAATGA
>NC_021162.2:37064173-37079537 GCF_000331145.2 Cicer arietinum | reverse complement strand
CAAGATTGGTTAAAAACCCTAATTGGACAAGAATAAGCCAAGGGAGGATGAAAATGATCTAAATGTTAATCCAATAACCCAATTACACCTATTGGATGCACAAGATTGGTTAAAAACCCTAATTGGACAAGAGTAAGCTTTGGGAGGACGGAAATGACCTAAATGTTCGTTCAATGACACAAACACACCTATTGGATGCATAAGATTGGTTAAAAACATTAGTTGGACTAGAATAAACTTAGGGAGGAAGAAAATGACCTAAATGTTCATCCAATGACATAAACACACCTATTGGATGCATAAGATTGGTTAAAAACCCTAATTAGACAAGAATAAGCCTAGGGTGGCCGAAAATGACCTAAATATTCATCCAATGACATAAACACACCTATTGGATGCATAAGATTGGTTAAAAACCCTAATTAGACAAGAATAAGCCTAGGGTGGCCGAAAATGACCTAAATGTGAATCCCATGACACAAAAGAACTTATTGGATTCACAAGATTGGTTAAAAACCCTAATTGGACAAGAACAGGCCTATGGAGGACGAAAATGACCTAAGTGTGAATCCCATGACACAAATGAACTTATTGGATGCACAAGAGAGGTTAAAACCCCTAATTGGACAAGAATAAGCCTATGGAGGACGAAAATGACCTAAATGTGAATCCCATGACACAAATGAACTTATTGGATGCACAAGAGAGGTTAAAACCCCTAATTGGACAAGAATAAGCCTATGGAGGACGAAAATGACCTAAATGTGAATCCCATGACACAAATGAACTTATTGGATGCACAAGATTGGTTAACAACCCTAATTGGACAAGAATAAGCCTAGGGTGGACGAAAATGACCTAAATGTTCATCCAATGACACAAACACACCTATTAGATCAACAAGATTGGTTCAAAACCCTAATTGGACAAGAATAAGCCTATGGAGTACGAAAATGACCTTACTGTGAATCCCATGACACAAACGAACTTATTCGATGCACAAGATTGGTTAAAATCCCTAATTGGAAAAGAATAAGCCAAGGGAGGATGAAAATGACCTAAATGTTCATCCAATGATACAAATGAAAGTATTGGATGCACAACACTGGTTAAAAACCCTAATTGGACAAGAATAAGCCTAGGGATGACGAAAATGACCTAAATGTTCATCCAATGACACAAACACACCTATTGGATGCACAAGATTGGTTTAAAACCCTAATTGGACAAGAATAAGCCTAGGGATGACGAAAATGACCTAAATGTTCATCCAATGACACAAACACACCTATTGGATGCACAAGATTGGTTTAAAACCCTAATTGGACAAGAATAAGCCTAGGGAGTACGAAAATGACCTAAATGTGAATCCCATGACACAAATGAACTTATTCGATGCACAAGATTTGTTAAAAATCCTAATTCGACAAGAATAAGACAACGGAGGATGAAAATCATCTAAATGTTAATCCCATGACACAAATGAACTTATTGGATGCTAAAGATTAGTTAAAAACCCTAATTGGACAAGAATAAGCCTAGGTAGGACGAAAATGACTTAATTGTTCATCCAATGACACAAACACACCTATTGGATGCAAATGATTTGTTAAAAACCCTAATTGGGCAAGAATATGCCAAGGGAGGACGAAAATGACCTAAATGTTCATCCAATGACACAAACACACCTATTGGCTACACAAGATTGTTTAAAAACCCTAATTGGACAAGAATAAGCCTATGGAGGACGAAAATGACCTAAATGTTCATCCAATCACAGAAATGAACTTATTGGATGCACAAGATTGGTTAAAAACCCTAATTGGACAAGAACTACCCTAGGGAGTACGAAAATGACCTTAGTGTGAACCCCGTGACACAAATGAACTTATTGGATGCACAAGACTGGTTAAAAACCCTAATTGGAAATGAATAAGCCAAGGGAGGTTGAAAATGATCTAAATGTTAATCGAATAACCCAAATACACCTATTGGATGCACAAGATTGGTAAAAAGCCCTAATTGGACTAGATTAAACCTAGGAAGGAAGAAAATGACCTAAATGTTCATCCAATGACACAAATGAACTTATTGGATGCACAAGATTGGTTAAAAACCCTAATTGGATAAGAATAACCCTAGGGAGGACGAAAATGACCTAAATGTTCATCCAATGACACAAACACCCCTATTGAATGAACAAGAATGGTTAAAAACCCTAATTGGACAAGAATAAGCCTAGGGAGTACGAAAATGACCTTATTGCGAATCCCATGACACAAATAAACTTATTCGATGCATAAGATTGGTTAAAAACCCAAATTGGATATGAATAAGCTAAGGGAGCATGAAAATGATCTAAATGTTAATGCAATAACCCAAATACACCTATTGGATGCACAAGATTCGTAAAAATCCCTAATTGGACTAGATTAAACCAATGGATGATGAAAATGACCTAAATGTTCATCCAATGACACAAATGAACTTATTGGATGCACAAGATTGGTTAAAAACCCTAATTGAACAAGAATAAGCTTGGGGAGGACGAGAATGACCTAAATGTGAATCCAATCACACAAACACACCTATTGGATGCATTAGATTGGTTAAAAACCTTAATTGGACAAGAACAAGCCTATGGATGACGAAAATGACCTAAATGTTTATCCAATGACACAAACACACCAATTGGATGAACAAATTGGTTAAAAACCCTAATTGGACAAGAATAAGCCTAGGGAGTATGAAAATAACCTTAATGTGAATCCCATGACACAAATGAACTTATTTGATGCACAAGATTGGTTAAAAACCCTAATTGGACAAGAATAAGCCAAGGGAGGATAAAAATGATCTAAATGTTAATCCAATAACCCAAATACACCTATTGGATGCACAAGATTGGTTAAAATCCCTATTGGACAAGAATAAGCCAGGGGAGGACGAAAATGACCTAATTGTTCATCCAATGACACAAACACACCTATTGGATGCTCAAGATTGGTTAAAAACCCTAATTGGACAAGAATAAGCCTAGGGAAGACGAAAATGACCAAAATGTGAATCCCATGAGACAAATGAACTTATTGAATGCACAAGATTGGTTAAAAACCCTAATTGGACAACAAAAACCTAAGGAGGACGAAAATGACCTAAATGTTTATCCAATGACACAAACACACCTATTGGATGAACAAGATTGGTTAAAAACCCTAATTGGACAAGAATAAGCCAAGGGAGGACGAAAATGACCTAAATGTGCATCCAATGACACAAACACGCCTATTGGATGCATAAGATTGGTTAAAAACCCTAATTGGACTGGAATAAACCTAGGGAGGACGAAAATGACCTAAATGTGCATCCAATGACACAAACACGCCTATTGGATGCATAAGATTGGTTAAAAACCCTAATTGGACTGGAATAAACCTAGGGAGGACGAAAATGACCTAAATGTGCATCCAATGACACAAACACGCCTATTGGATGCATAAGATTGGTTAAAAACCCTAATTGGACTGGAATAAACCTAGGGAGGACGAAAATGACCTAAATGTGCATCCAATGACACAAACACGCCTATTGGATGCATAAGATTGGTTAAAAACCCTAATTGGACTGGAATAAACCTAGGGAGGACGAAAATGACCTAAATGTGCATCCAATGACACAAACACGCCTATTGGATGCATAAGATTGGTTAAAAACCCTAATTGGACTGGAATAAACCTAGGGAGGACGAAAATGACCTAAATGTGCATCCAATGACACAAACACGCCTATTGGATGCATAAGATTGGTTAAAAACCCTAATTGGACTGGAATAAACCTAGGGAGGACGAAAATGACCTAAATGTGCATCCAATGACACAAACACGCCTATTGGATGCATAAGATTGGTTAAAAACCCTAATTGGACTGGAATAAACCTAGGGAGGACGAAAATGACCTAAATGTGCATCCAATGACACAAACACGCCTATTGGATGCATAAGATTGGTTAAAAACCCTAATTGGACTGGAATAAACCTAGGGAGGACGAAAATGACCTAAATGTGCATCCAATGACACAAACACGCCTATTGGATGCATAAGATTGGTTAAAAACCCTAATTGGACTGGAATAAACCTAGGGAGGACGAAAATGACCTAAATGTGCATCCAATGACACAAACACGCCTATTGGATGCATAAGATTGGTTAAAAACCCTAATTGGACTGGAATAAACCTAGGGAGGACGAAAATGACCTAAATGTGCATCCAATGACACAAACACGCCTATTGGATGCATAAGATTGGTTAAAAACCCTAATTGGACTGGAATAAACCTAGGGAGGACGAAAATGACCTAAATGTGCATCCAATGACACAAACACGCCTATTGGATGCATAAGATTGGTTAAAAACCCTAATTGGACTGGAATAAACCTAGGGAGGACGAAAATGACCTAAATGTGCATCCAATGACACAAACACGCCTATTGGATGCATAAGATTGGTTAAAAACCCTAATTGGACTGGAATAAACCTAGGGAGGACGAAAATGACCTAAATGTGCATCCAATGACACAAACACGCCTATTGGATGCATAAGATTGGTTAAAAACCCTAATTGGACTGGAATAAACCTAGGGAGGACGAAAATGACCTAAATGTGCATCCAATGACACAAACACGCCTATTGGATGCATAAGATTGGTTAAAAACCCTAATTGGACTGGAATAAACCTAGGGAGGACGAAAATGACCTAAATGTGCATCCAATGACACAAACACGCCTATTGGATGCATAAGATTGGTTAAAAACCCTAATTGGACTGGAATAAACCTAGGGAGGACGAAAATGACCTAAATGTGCATCCAATGACACAAACACGCCTATTGGATGCATAAGATTGGTTAAAAACCCTAATTGGACTGGAATAAACCTAGGGAGGACGAAAATGACCTAAATGTGCATCCAATGACACAAACACGCCTATTGGATGCATAAGATTGGTTAAAAACCCTAATTGGACTGGAATAAACCTAGGGAGGACGAAAATGACCTAAATGTGCATCCAATGACACAAACACGCCTATTGGATGCATAAGATTGGTTAAAAACCCTAATTGGACTGGAATAAACCTAGGGAGGACGAAAATGACCTAAATGTGCATCCAATGACACAAACACGCCTATTGGATGCATAAGATTGGTTAAAAACCCTAATTGGACTGGAATAAACCTAGGGAGGACGAAAATGACCTAAATGTGCATCCAATGACACAAACACGCCTATTGGATGCATAAGATTGGTTAAAAACCCTAATTGGACTGGAATAAACCTAGGGAGGACGAAAATGACCTAAATGTGCATCCAATGACACAAACACGCCTATTGGATGCATAAGATTGGTTAAAAACCCTAATTGGACTGGAATAAACCTAGGGAGGACGAAAATGACCTAAATGTGCATCCAATGACACAAACACGCCTATTGGATGCATAAGATTGGTTAAAAACCCTAATTGGACTGGAATAAACCTAGGGAGGACGAAAATGACCTAAATGTGCATCCAATGACACAAACACGCCTATTGGATGCATAAGATTGGTTAAAAACCCTAATTGGACTGGAATAAACCTAGGGAGGACGAAAATGACCTAAATGTTCATCTAATGACACAAACACACCTATTGGATGCACAACGTTGGTTAAAACCCTTAATTGGACAAGAATAAGCCTATGGAGGACCAAAATGACCTAAATGTGAATCCCATGACACAAATGAACTTATTGGATGCGCAAGATTGGTTAAAAACCCTAATAGGACAAGAATAAGCCTAGGGAGGACGAAAATGACCTAAATGTGAATCCCATGACACAAATGAACTTATTGGATGCGCAAGATTGGTTAAAAACCCTAATAGGACAAGAATAAGCCTAGGGAGGACGAAAATGACCTAAATGTGAATCCCATGACACAAATGAACTTATTGGATGCGCAAGATTGGTTAAAAACCCTAATAGGACAAGAATAAGCCTAGGGAGGACGAAAATGACCTAAATGTGAATCCCATGACACAAATGAACTTATTGGATGCACAAGCTTGGTTAAAAACCCTAATTGGACAACAATAAGCCTAGGGAGGACGAGAATGACCTAAATGTTCATCCAATCACTGAAACACACCTATTGGATGCATAAGATTGGTTAAAAACCCTAATTGGACAAGATCAGGCCTATGGAGGACGAAAATGACCTAAATGTGAATCCCATGACACAAATGAACTTATTGGATGCAAAAGAATGGCTAAAAACCCTAATTGAACAAGAATAAGCTTGGGGAGGACGAAAATGAACTAAATGTGAATCCAATCACACAAACACACCTATTGGATGCATAAGATTGGTTAAAAACCTTAATTGGACAAGATCAGGCCTATGGAGGACGAAAATGACCTAAATGTGAATCCCATGACACAAATGAACTTATTGGATGCAAAAGAATGGCTAAAAACCCTAATTGAACAAGAATAAGCTTGGGGAGGACGAAAATGAACTAAATGTGAATCCAATCACACAAACACACCTATTGGATGCATAAGATTGGTTAAAAACCTTAATTGGACAAGAACAACCCTATGGATGACGAAAATGACCTAAATGTTCATCCATTGACACAAACAAACCTATTGGATGCACAAGAATGGTTAAAAACCCTAATTGGACAAGAATAAGCTTATGGAGGACGAAAATGACTTAAATGTGAATCCCATGACATAAATGAACCTATTGGATGCACAAGAGAGGTTAAAAACCCTAATTGGACAAGAATAAGCCTATGGAGGACGAAAATGACCTAAATGTGAATCCTATGACACAAATGAACTTATTGGATGCACAAGATTGGTTAAAAACCCTAATTGGACAATAATAAGCCTAGGGAGTACGAAAATGACCTTAATGTGAATCCCATGACATAAATGAACTTATTGGATGCACAATATTGGTTACAAACCCTAATTGGATAAGAATAAGCCTAGGGTGGACGAAAATGACCTAAATGTTCATCCAATGACACAAACACACCTATTGGATGCATAAGATTGGTTAAAAACTCTAATTGGACTAGAATAAACCTAGGGAGGATGAAAATGACCTAAATGTTCTTCCAATGACACAAATAAACTTATTGGATGTACAAGATTGGTTAAAAACCCTAATTGCACAAGAATAAGCCTAGGGAGGACGAAAATGACCTAAATGTTCATCCAATGACACAAACACACCTATTGGATGAACAAGATTGTTTGAAAACCGTAATTGGACAAGAATAAGCCTAGGGAGTAAGAAAAAAACCTTAATGTGAATCCCATGACACAAATGAACTTATTCGACGCACAAGATTTGTTAAAAATCCTAATTTGAAAAGAATAAGCCAAGGGAGGATGAAAATGGTCTAAATGTTAATCCAATAACCCAAAAACACCTATTGGGTGCAGAAGATTGGTAAAAAGCCCTAATTTGACTATATTAAATCTAGGGAGGACGAAAATGACCTAAATGTTTATCCAATGACAGAAATGAACTTATTCGATGCACAAGATTGGTTAAAAACCCTAATTGGACAAGAATAAACCTAGAGAGGACGAAAATGACCTAAATGTTCATCCAATGACACAAACACACCTATTGAATGAACAAGATTGGTTAAAAACCCTAATTGAAAAAGAATAAGCCTAGGGAGTACGAAAATGACCTAAATGTGAATCCCATGACACAAACGGACTTATTCGATGCACAAGATTGGTTAAAAACCCTAATTGGACAAGAATATGCCAAGGGATGATAAAAATGATCCAAATGTTAATCCAATAACCCAAATACACCTATTGGATGCACAAGATTGGTTAAAATCCCTATAGGACAAGAATAAGCTAGGGGAGGACGAAAATGACCTAATTGTTCATCCAATGACACAAACACACCTATTGGATGCTCAAGATTGGTTAAAAACCCTAATTGGACAAGAATAAGCTTAGGGAATACGAAAATGACCAAAATGTGAATCCCATGAGACAAATGAACTTATTTGATGCACAAGTTTGGTTAAAAACCCTAATTGGAAATGAATAAGCCAACGGAGGATGAAAATGATCTAAACGTTAATCCAATAACCCAAATACACCTATTGGATGCACAAGATTGGTAAAAAGCCCTAATTGGGCTAGTTAAACCAAGGGAGGAAAAAAATGACCTAAATGTTCATCCAATGACAAAAATGAACTTATTGGATGCAAAAGATTGGTTAAAAACCCTAATTGGACTAGAAAAAACCTAGGGAGGATGAAAATGACCTAAATGTTCATCCAATGACAAAAATGAACTTATTGGATGCAAAAGATTGGTTAAAAACCCTAATTGGACTAGAAAAAACCTAGGGAGGATGAAAATGACCTAAATGTTCATCCAATGACAAAAATGAACTTATTGGATGCAAAAGATTGGTTAAAAACCCTAATTGGACAAGGACAGGCTTGGGGAGGACGAAAATGACCTAAATGTGAATCCAATCGCACAAACACACCTATTGGATGCACAAGATTGGTTAAAAACGCTAATTGGACAAGAATAAGCCTAGGGTGGACGAAAATGACCTAAATGTTTATCCAATAACGCAAACACGCCTATTGGATGTATAAGATTGGTTAAAAACCCTAATTGGACTAGAAAAAACCTAGGGAGGATGAAAATGACCTAAATGTTCATCCAATGACACAAATGAACTAATTGGATGTTCAACATTGGTTAAAAACCCTAATTGGACAAGAATAAGCCAAAGGACGACTAAAATGACCTAAATGTTCATCCAATGACACAAAATCTCCTATTGGATGAACAAGATTGGTTAAAAACCATAATTGGACAAGAATAAGCCGAGGGAGTACGAAAATGACCTTAATGTGAATACCATGACACAAATGAACTTATTCGATGCACAAGATTGGTTAAAAACCCTAATTGGAAATGAATAAGCCAAGGGGGGATGAAAATGATCTAAATGTTAATCCAATAACCCAAAAACACCTATTGGATGCACAAGATTGGTAAAAAGCCCTAATTGGAATTGATTAAACCTACGGAGGACGAAAATGACCTAAATGTGAATCCCATGACACAAATGAACTTATTGGATGCAAAAGATTGGTTAAAAACCCTAATTGGAAAAGAATAAGCTTGGGGAGGACGAAAATGACCTAAATGTGAATCCAATCACACAAACACACTTATTGGATGCATAAGATTGGTTAAAAACCCTAATTGGACAAGAACAAGCCTATGGAGGACGAAAATGACCTAAAATTTCATCCAGTGACACAAACACACCTATTAGATGCACAAGATTGGTTAAAAACCCTAATTGGACAAGAATAAGCCTAGAGAGGATGAAAAGGACCTAAATGTTCATCCAATGACACAAATAAACTTATTGGATGAACAAGAGTGGTTAAAAACCCTAATTGGACTAGAATAAGCCTATGGAGGACGAAAATGACCTAAATGTGAATCCCATGACACAAATGAACTTATTGGATGCACAAGAATGGTTAAAAACCCTACTTGGACAATAATAAGCATAGGGAGTACGAAAATGACCTTATTGTGAATCCCATGAGACAAATGAATTTATTAGATGCACAAGATTCGTTAAAAACCCTAATTGGACAAGTATAAGCTTAGGGTGGACGAAAATAACCTAAATGTTCATCCAATGACACAAACACACCTATTGAATGCATAAGATTGGTTAAAAACCCTAATTGGACTAGAATAAACATAGGGAGGATGAAAATGACCAAAATGTTCATCCGATGACACAAATGAACTTATTGGATGTACAAGATTTGTTAAAAACCCTAATTGGACAAGAATAAGCCTAAGGAGGAGGAAAATGACCTAAATGTGAATCCCATGACACAAATGAACTTATTAGATGCACAAGATTGGTTAAAAACGCTAATTGGACAAGAATAAGCCTAAGGAGGAGGAAAATGACCTAAATGTGAATCCCATGACACAAATGAACTTATTAGATGCACAAGATTGGTTAAAAACGCTAATTGGACAAGAATAAGCCTAAGGAGGAGGAAAATGACCTAAATGTGAATCCCATGACACAAATGAACTTATTGGATGTACAAGATTTGTTAAAAACCCTAATTGGACAAGAATAAGCCAAAGGACGACGAAAATGACATAAATTTTCATCCAATGGCACAAACACACCTACTGGATGCACAAGATTGGTTAAAAACCCTAATTGGACAAGAATAAGTCTAAGGAGGACAAAAATGACCTAAATGTGAATCCCATGACACAGATGAACTTCTTGGATGCACAAGATTGGTTAAAAACCCTAAATGGACAAGAATAAGCCTAAGGAGGACGAAAATGACCTAAATGTTCATCCAATGACACAAACACACCTATTGGATGCACAAAATTGGTTAAAAACCCTAATTGGACAAGAATAAGCCTAGGGAGTACGAAAATGACCTTAATGTGAATCCCATGACATAAATGAACTTATTCGATCCACAAAATTGGTTAAAAACCCTAATTGGAAAAGAATAAGCCAAGGGAGGATGAAAATGATCTAAATGTTGATCCAATAACCCAAAAACACCTATTGGATGCACAAGATTGGTAAAAAGCCCTAATTGGACTACATTAAACCTTGGGAGGACGAAAATGCCATAAAAGTTCATCCAATGACACAAATGAACTTATTGGATGCCTAAGATTGGTTAAAAACCCTAATTGGACAAAAATATGCTTATGGAGGACGAAAATGACCTAAATGTGAATCCAATGACAGAAATGAACTTATTGGATGCACAAGAAGTGTTAAAAACCCAAATTGGACAAGAATAAGCCGATGGAGGACGAAAATGACCTAAATGTGAATCCCATGACACAAATGAACTTATTGGATGCACAAGATTGGTTAAAAACCCTAATTGGACAAGAATAAGCCTAGGCTGGACGAAAATGACCTAAATGTTTATCCAAAAAACACAAACACACCTCTTGGATGTATAAGATTGGTTAAAAACCCTAATTGGACTAGAATAAACCTAGGGAGGATGAAAATGACCTAAATGTTCATCCAATGACACAAATGAACGTATTGGTTGTACAAGATTAGTTAAAAACCCTAATTGGACAAGAATAAGCCAAAGGACGACGAAAATGACCTAAATGTTCATCCAATGACACAAAATCTCCTATTGGAAGAACAAGATTGGTTAAAAACCCTAATTGGACAAGAATAAGCCAAAGGACGACGAAAATGACCTAAATGTTCATCCAATGACACAAAATCTCCTATTGGAAGAACAAGATTGGTTAAAAACCCTAATTGGACAAGAATAAGCCGAGGGAGTACGAAAATGACCTTAATGTGAATCCCACGACACAAATGAACTTATTCGATGCACAAGATTGGTTAAAAACCCTAATTGGAAATGAATAAGGCAAGGGAGGATGAAAATGATATAAATGTTAATCCAATAACCCAAAAACACCTATTGGATGCACAAGATTGGTAAAAAGCCCTAATTGTACTTGATTAAACCTACGGAGGACGAAAATGACCTAAATGTGAATCCCATGACACAAATGAACTTATTGGATGCAAAAGATTGGTTAAAAACCCTAATTGGAAAAGAATATGCTTGGGGAGGACGAAAATGACCTAAATGTGAAGCCAATCACACAAGATAGGTTAAAAACCCTAATTGGACAAGAATAAGCCTAGGGAGGACGAAAAGGACTTAATTGTTCATCCAATGACACAAACGAACTTATTGGATGCACAAGAGTGGTTAAAAACCCTAATTGGACAATAATAAACATAGGGAGTACGAAAATGACCTTAATGTGAATCCCATGAGACAAATGAAATTATTAGATGCACAAGATTGGTAAGAAACCCTAATCGGACAAGTTAAGCCTTGGGTGGACGAAAATAACCTAAATGTTCATCCAATGACACAAACACACCTATTGAATGCATAAGATTGGTTAAAAACCCTAGTTGGACTAGAATAAACCTAGGGAGGATGAAAATGACCTAAATGTTCATCCATTTACAAGGGAGGACGAAAATGACCTAAAAGATCATCCAATGACACAAATGAACTTATTCGATGCACAAAATTGGTTAAAAACCCTAGTTGGACTAGAATAAACCTAGGGAGGATGAAAATGACCTAAATGTTCATCCATTTACAAGGGAGGACGAAAATGACCTAAAAGATCATCCAATGACACAAATGAACTTATTCGATGCACAAAATTGGTTAAAAACCCTAATTGGACAAGAATAAGCCTAGGGAGTACGAAAATGACCTTAATGTGAATCCCATGACACAAATGAACTTATTCGATGCACAAAATTGGTTAAAAACCCTAATTGGAAAAGAATAAGCCAATGGAGGATGAAAATGATCTAAATGTTAATCCAATAACCCAAATACACCTATTGGATGCACCAGATTGGTAAAAAGCCCTAATTGGACTAAATTACACCTTGGGAGGACGAAAATGACCTAAAAGATCATCCAATGACACAAATGAACTTATTGGATGCCCAAGATTGCTTAAAAACCCTAATTGGAAAATAATAAACCTAGGGAGGACGAAAATGACCTAAATGTTCATCCAATGACATAAACACACCTATTGGATCAACAATAATTGTTAATAACTCTAATTGGACAAGAATAAGCGTAATGTGAATCCCATGACACAAATGAACTTATTCGATGCACAAGATTGGTTAAAAACCCTAATTGGACTAGAATAAACCTAGGGAGGATGAAAATGACCTAAATGTTCATCCAATGACACAAATGAACTTATTCGATGCACAAGATTGGTTAAAAACCCTAATTGGACAATAATAAGCATAGGGAGTACGAAAATGACCTTAATGTGAATCCAATGAGACAAATGAACTTATTAGATGCACAAGATTGGTTAAAAACCCAAATTGGACAAGTTAAGCCTAGGGTGGACGAAAATAACCTAAATGTTCATCCAATGACACAAAAACACCTATTGAATGCATAAGACTGGTTAAAAACCCTAATTGGACTAGAATAAACCTAGGGAGGATGAAAATGACCTAAATGTTCATCCAATGACACAAATGAACTTATTGGATGTACAAGATTGGTTAAAAATCCTAATTGGACAAGAATAAGCCAAAGGACGAAGAAAATGACCTTAATGTTCATCCAATGACACAAACACACCTATTGGATGCACAAGATTGGTTAAAAACCCTAATTGGACAAGAATAAGCCTAAGGAGGACAAAAATGACCTAAATGTGAATCCCATGACACAGATGAACTTATTGGATGCACAAGATTGGTTAAAAACCCTAATTGGACAAGAATAAGCCTAAGGAGGACAAAAATGACCTAAATGTGAATCCCATGACACAGATGAACTTATTGGATGCACAAGATTGGTTAAAAACCCTAATTGGACAAGAATAAGCCTAAGGAGGACAAAAATGACCTAAATGTGAATCCCATGACACAGATGAACTTATTGGATGCACAAGATTGGTTAAAAACCCTAATTGGACAAGAATAAGCCTAAGGAGGACAAAAATGACCTAAATGTGAATCCCATGACACAGATGAACTTATTGGATGCACAAGATTGGTTAAAAACCCTAATTGGACAAGAATAAGCCTAGGGAGTACGAAAATGACCTTAATGTGAATCCCATGAGACAAATGAACTTATTCGATGCACAAGATTGGTTAAAAACCCTAATTGGAAAAGAATAACCCAAGGGAGGATGAGAATGATCTAAATGTTAATCCAATAACCCAAAAACACCTATTGGATGCACAAGATTGGTAAAAAGCCCTAATTGGACTAGATTAAACCTAGGGAGGACGAAAATGACCTTAATGTGAATCCCATGACACAAGTGAACTTATTGGATGCACAAGATTGGTTAAAAACCCTAATTGGAAAAGAATAAGTCTAAGGAGGACGAAAATGACCTAAATGTTCATCCAATGACACAATTGAACTTATTGGATGCACAAGATTGGTTAAAAACCCTAATTGGAAAAGAATAAGTCTAAGGAGGACGAAAATGACCTAAATGTTCATCCAATGACACAAACACACCTATTGAATGAACAAGATTGGTTAAAAACACTAATTGGACAAGAATAAGCCTAGGGAGATTGAAAATGACCAAAACGTTAATCCAATGACACAAATAAACTTATCGGATGCACAAGATTGGGGAAAAACCCTAATTGGACAAGAATAAGCGAAAATGATCTAAATGTTAATCCAGTAACCCAAATACACCTGTTGGATGCACAAGATTGGGAAAGAGCCCTAATTGGACTAGATTAGACCTAGGGAGGACGAAAATGACCTAAATGTTCATCCAATGACACAAATGAACTTATTGGATGCGCAAGATTGGTTAAAAACCCTAATTGGAAAAGAATAAGTCTAAGGAGGACGAAAATGACCTAAATGTTTATCCAATGACACAAACACTCCTATTGGATGCACAAGATTGGTTTAAAACCCTTATTGGACTAGAATAAACCTAGGGAGGACGAAAATGACCTAGATGTTCATCCAATGACACAAATGAACTTATTGGATGCGCAAGATTGGTTAAAAACCCTAATTGGAAAAGAATAAGTCTAAGGAGGACGAAAATGACCTAAATGTTTATCCAATGACACAAACACTCCTATTGGATGCACAAGATTGGTTTAAAACCCTTATTGGACTAGAATAAACCTAGGGAGGACGAAAATGACCTAAATGTTCATCCAATGACACAAACACTCCTATTGGATGCACAAGATTGGTTTAAAACCCTTATTGGACTAGAATAAACCTAGGGAGGACGAAAATGACCTAAATGTTCATCCAATGACACAAATGAACTAATTGGATGCACAAGATTGGTAAAAAAACCCTAATTGAACAAGAATAAGCCAAGAAAGGACGAAAGTGACCTAAATGTTCATCCAATGACACAAATGAACTTATTGGATGCGCAAGATTGGTTAAAAACCCTAATTGGAAAAGAATAAGCCTAAGGAGAACGAAAATGACCTAAATGTTTATCCAATGACACAAAGACACCTATTGGATGCACAAGAATGGTTTAAAAGCCTAATTGGACTAGAATAAACCTAGAGAGGACGAAAATGACCTAAATGATCATCCAATGACACAAATGAACTTATTGGATGCACAAGATTGGTTAAAAACCCTAATTGGACAAGAATAAGCCTAGGG
>NC_021162.2:37062432-37063987 GCF_000331145.2 Cicer arietinum | reverse complement strand
AAAATGACCTAAATGTTCATCCAATGACACAAATGAACTTATTGGATGCAAAAGATTGGTTAAAAACCCTAATTGAACAAGAATAAGCCTAGGGTGGACGAAAATGACCTATTTGTGCATCCAATGACATAAACACGCCTATTGGATGCATAAGATTGGTTAAAAACCCTAATTGGACTAGAATAAACCTAGGGAGGATGAAAATGACCTAAATGTTCATCCAATGACACAAACACACCTATTGGATGCATAAGATTGGTTAAAACCCCTAATTGGACTAGAATAAACCTAGGGAGGATGAAAATGACCTAAATGTTCATCCAATGACACAAATGAACCTATTGGATGCACAAGATTGGTTAAAAACCCTAATTGGACAAGAATAAGCAGAAGGACGACAAAAATGACCTAAATGTTCATCCAATGACACAAACACACCTATTGGATGCACAACGATGGTTAAAACCCTTAATTGGACAAGAATAAGCCTATGGAGGACGAAAATGACCTAAATGTGAATCCCATGAGACAAATGAACTTATTGGATGCAAAAGATTGGTTAAAAACCCTAATTTTACAAGAATAAGCCTAGAGAGGACAAAAATGACCTAAGTGTTCATCCAATGACACAAACACACCTATTGGATGCACAAGATTGGTTAAAAATCCTAATTGGACATGAATAAGCCTAGGGAGGACGAAAATGACCTAAATGTAAATCCAATGACAGAAACACACCTATTGAATGAACAAGATTGGGTAAAAACCTTAAATGGACAAGAATAAGCCTAGGGAGTACGAAAATGACCTTAATGTGAATGCCATGACACAAATGATCTTATTTGATGCACAAGATTGGTGAAAAACCCTAATTGGAAAAGAAAAAGCCAAGGGAGGATGAAAATGATCTAAATGTTATTCGAATAACCCAAATACACCTAATGGATGCACAAGATTGGTTAAAAACCCTAATTGGAAAAGAATAAGCCTAGGGAGGAAGAAAATGACCTAAATGTTCATCCAATGACACAAACACACCTATTGGATGCACAAGAATGGTTTAAAAGCCTAATTGGACTAGAATAAACCTAGGGAGGACGAAAATGACCTAAATGTTCATCCAATGACACAAACACACCTATTGGATGCACAAGAATGGTTTAAAAGCCTAATTGGACTAGAATAAACCTAGGGAGGACGAAAATGACCTAAATGTTCATCCAATGACACAAACACACCTATTGGATGCACAAGAATGGTTTAAAAGCCTAATTGGACTAGAATAATCCTAGGGAGGACAAAAATGACCTAAATGTGAATCCCATGACACAAATGAAATTATTGGATGCACAAGAGTGGTTAAAAACCCTAATTGGACAAGAATAAGCCTAGGGAGGACGAAAATGACCTAAATGTTAATCCAATGACACAAATGAACTTATTCAATGCACAAGATTGGTTAGAGACCCAAATTGGACAAGAATAAGCCTAGGGAGGACGAAAATGACCTAAATGTTTATCCAATGACACAAACACACCTATTGGATGCACAAGA
>NC_021162.2:37060949-37062377 GCF_000331145.2 Cicer arietinum | reverse complement strand
GTTAAAAACCCTAATTGGACAAGAATAAGCCTAGGGAGGACGAAAATGACCTAAATGTGAATCCCATGACACAAATGAACTTATTCAATGCACAAGATTGGTTAGAGACCCAAATTGGACAAGAATAAGCCTAGGGAGGACGAAAATGACCTAAATGTTTATCCAATGACACAAATGAACTTATTGGAGGCACAAAATTGGTTAAAAACCCTAATTGGACTAGAATAAACCTAGGGAGGATGAAAATGACCTAAATGTGAATCCAATCACACAAACACACCTATTGGATGCACAAGATTTGTTAAAAACCCTAATTGGACTAGAATAACCCTAGGGTGGATGAAAATGACCTAAATGTTCATCCGATGACACAAATGAACTTATTGGAGGCACAAAATTGGTTAAAAACCCTAATTGGACAAGAATAAGCACATGTTGTACGAAAATGACCTTAATGTTAATCCCATAATACAAATGAACTTATTGGATGCACAAGATTGGTTAAAAACACCTATTGGACAAGAATAAGCTTAGGGAGGACGAAAATGACCTAAATGTGAATCCAATCACACAAACACACCTATTGGATGCATAAGATTGGTTAAAAACCCTAATTGGACAAGAACATGCCTATGGAGGACAAAAGTGACCTAAATGTTCATCCAATGACATAAACACACCTATTGGATGCACAAGATTGGTTAAAAACCCTAATTGGACAAGTATAAGCCTTGGGAGTACGAAAATTACCTTAATGTGAATCCCATGACACAAAAGAAGTTATTCGATGCACAAGATTTGTTAAAATCCCTAATTGGACAAGTGTAAGACCCGTAATTTTAAAGTACACTTTATGTATTTTTATGTATTTTGGATTTTGGCTCGGAGGCTTTTTACCCAAAGTTAATAATATTTTGGAGTTTATATGATCAAAAAGTTACTTTGATGCTGATTAGAATTACTCGTCGATAAATAAATTGAATTAAATGCGGTGAATCTTTTACGAAGAATTTTATGCGTTACGGGTGAAATGGTAATTTTAATGAATATGAAGATATTTGTTAAGTTACAATTAAGATATATATATATACATTTATGTATATATGTTTGTTTGGAGAGAATAGAAAGAAAGGAAATTAGAAGGAAGGAAAAGGAAAAGAAAAGGTTATATAAAGGAAAGAAGGAAAAAGGAAGAAAGGAAAAACAAAGGAAAGAAAGAGAAAGGAAAGAAAACCAGAATTTTCCATCTTCCTCTCCCTCCCTGCGCGAGAACCCATTCTCCCTCCTTCCTCCATTTTCGTTTTTCTTCGCTTCCTTTCTTCAAGATTAGAAACCCAAGGTTGGGTGGGTGATAGAACAAGGATTTCTCAACTCCACTCTTCCTCTTTGATTCGAAAACGAAGAAAAACGGTATTAGGGATTCAAACA
>NC_021162.2:37058095-37060528 GCF_000331145.2 Cicer arietinum | reverse complement strand
GTTCGTCGTATTTGGCATGTTCATACTTGATGTTTGTTGATTGATGTGTTTTGGTGTGAATTATGAATTGAATGTGAGAATTTGTTTGAGTTTGTTTTGTGTGGAATTTGAAAACCATTAAGTTAAATGAGTATTAAGAATGGGGAATCTCTTAATGTCTCGGTTACTTAATATTTTGTTTTGAAAATCGTTTAAGTTAACTGGGCGTTAAGAATGGGGAATCTCTTAATGTCTCGGTTACTTAATATTTTGTTTTGAAAATCGTTTAAGTTAACTGGGCGTTAAGAATGGGGAATCTCTTAATGTCTCGGTTACTTAATATTTTGTTTTGAAAATCGTTTAAGTTAACTGGGCGTTAAGAATGGGGAATCTCTTAATGTCTCGGTTACTTAATATTTTGTTTTGAAAATCGTTTAAGTTAACTGGGCGTTAAGAATGGGGAATCTCTTAATGTCTCGGTTACTTAATATTTTGTTTTGAAAATCGTTTAAGTTAACTGGGCGTTAAGAATGGGGAATCTCTTAATGTCTCGGTTACTTAATATTTGTTTTTGAAAATCGTTTAAGTTAACTGGGCGTTGAGAATGGGGAATCTCTTAATGTCTCGGTTACTTAATATTTTGTTTTGAAAATTGTTAAGTTAACTGGGCGTTAAGAATGGGGAATCTCTTAATGTCTCGGTTACTTAATATTTTGTTTTAAGAAAAGTCGTTTAAGTTAACTGGGCGTTAAGAACGGGGAATTTCTTAATGTCTCGGTTACTTAATATTTTGTTTTAAGAAAAGTCGTTTAAGTTAACTGGGCGTTAAGAATGGGGAATTTCTTAATGTCTCGGTTACTTAATATTTTGTTTTGAAAATCGTTTAAGTTAACTGGGCGTTAAGAATGGGGAATTTCTTAATGTCTCGGTTACTTAATATTTGTTTTTGAAAATCGTTTAAGTTAATTGGGCGTTAAGAATGGGGAATCTCTTAATGTCTCGGTTACTTAATATTTGTTTTTTTGAAAATCGTTTAAGTTAACTGGGCGTTAAGAATGGGGAATCTCTTAATGTCTCGGTTACTTAATATTTGTTTTTTTGAAAATCGTTTAAGTTAACTGGGCGTTAAGAATGGGGAATCTCTTAATGTCTTGGTTACTTAATGTTTGTTTTGGAAAATCGTTTAAGTTAACTGGGCGTTAAGAATGGGGAATCTCTTAATGTCTCGGTTACTTAATGTTTGTTTTTGAAAATCGTTTCAGTAAATGCGTATTAAGAATGGGGAATCTCTTAATGCCTTGTTTACTGAATGTTTTGTTTGAAAATCGTTTAAGTTAACTGGGAGTTAAGAATGGGGAATCTCTTAATGTCTCGGTTACTTAATGTTTGTTTTTGAAAATCGTTTCAGTAAATGAATATTAAGAATGGGGAATCTCTTAATGACTTATTTACTGAATGTTTTGTTTTGAAAATCGTTAAGTTAAATGAGAATTAAGAATGGGGAATCTCTTAATGACTTATTTACTGAATGTTTTGTTTTGAAAATCGTTAAGTTAAATGAGAATTAAGAATGGGGAATCTCTTAATGTCTCGTTTACTTATGTGTATTTTGGTAAATTGTGCTGATCCGCGATAGTTGGCACCTTGGTAAACGGTACGGGCCCGTGATAGGCAGTACGTTTACGATTTACGTTTGGTAAGTTGTGCAGACCCGTGATAGGTGGCACCTCGGTAAACAGTACGGACCCGTGAAAGGTAGTACGTTTACGAATTACGTTCCTTGGTGGATTGTGTTTGTCCGTGAGAGACTGCACAGGGGTTTGTCCGTGAGAGACTACGCCCTGGTTTAAGTTAAATGAGAATTAAGAATGGGGAATCTCTTAATGTCTTGTTTACTTGTGTGTATTTTGGTAAATCGTGCAGACCCGCGATAGGTGGCACCTTGGTAAACGGTACGGGCCCTTGATAGGCAGTACGTTTACGATTTAGGCTTGGTAAGTTGTGCAGACCCGTGATAGGTGGCACCTCGATAAACAGTACGGACCCGTGATAGGTTGTACGTTTACGACTTACGTTTCTTGGTAAATTGTGTTTGTCCGTGAGAGACTGCACAGGTGTTTGTCCGTGAGAGACTACACCCTGTTAAATTGTGAATTGTTGGTTCATTTTGTCTGTGTAGTATTGTGTTATAAGTGTTAAGTGTATGATTTGGAATTTGGTGATAACATGTTTGATTGCAATACAATTTCGAAACCCATGATGTTGTAGTAATTGTGTTATAAGTGTTAAGTGTTATGTTTTGGAATTTGGCGATAGCATGTTTGATTGCAATACTATTTCGAAACTCAAGATGTCGTGGTGATTGCGCTATAATTGCTAAGTGTGATTGTTTGGATTTGTGTGTAAGTGTTGATTGGTTTCGAAACCCTTTAAAAAGCTGAATTTTGCTGTTTT
>NC_021162.2:37050361-37058032 GCF_000331145.2 Cicer arietinum | reverse complement strand
CACTCAGGGTGTTTAGTTGTTTTGTAAAATGATCAGACTAGGTTGACACAGAGGCAACAGATGTCTTTCCTTTGGGTTGCGTTTATTTTTAAACTGGAAGATTGTACTACTTTTGTTATGTTAATATTTTGAATTCATGGTTTGAGAGCTTTTCCGCTGCTCGAAAATTATAATGACTTAATTACTTATCCAAATTTGTTACCTTATTTATTTCTCTGTTTTATTTTAATTTCTTTCGGAAAAAAAATACACCCTCGCTTTGAAAAACGGGGTGTTACAACAAGAATAAGCATAGGGAGGACGAAAATGACCTAAATGTGAATCCCATGACACAAATGAACTTATTGGATGCACAAGATTGGTTAAAAACCCTAATTGGACAAGAATAAGCCTATGGAGGACGAAAATGACCTAAATGTGAATCCCATGACACAAATGAACTTATTGGATGCACAAGATTGGTTAAAAACCCTAATTGGACAAGAATAAGCCTATGGAGGACGAAAATGACCTAAATGTGAATCCCATGACACAAATGAACTTATTGGATGCACAAGATTGGTTAAAAACCCTAATTGGACAAGAATAAGCCTATGGAGGACGAAAATGACCTAAATGTGAATCCCATGACACAAATGAACTTATTGGATGCACAAGATTGGTTAAAAACCCTAATTGGACAAGAATAAGCCTAGGGAGGAAGAAAATGACCTAAAAGTGAATCCCATGACACAAATGAACTTATTCGATGCACAAGATTGGTTTAAAACACTAATTGGAAATGAATAAGCCAAGGGAGGATGAAAATGATCTAAATGTTAATCCAATAACCCAAATACACCTATTGGATGCACAAGATTGGGGAAGAGCCCTAATTGGACTAGATTAAAACTAATGAGGACGAAAATGACCTAAATGTGAATCCAATCACACAAACACACCTATTGGATGCATAAGATTGGTTAAAAACCCTAATTAGAGAAGAACAAGCCTATGGACGACGAAAATGACCTAAATGTTCATCCAATGACACAAACACACCTATTGGATGCACAAGATTGGTTAAAAACCCTAATTGGACAAGAATAAGCCTATGGAGGACGAAAATGACCTAAATGTGAATCCCATGACACAAATGAACTTATTGGATGCACAAGAGTGGTTAAAAACCCTAATTGGATAAGAATAAGCCTAGGGAGGACGAAAATGACCTAAATGTGAATCCCAAGACAAAAATGAACTTATTGAATGCACAAGATTTGTTAGAGACCCTAATTGGACAAGAATTAGCCTATGGAGGACGAAAATAACCTAAATGTTTATCCAATGACACAAACACACCTATTGGATGCACAAGATTTGTTAAAAACCCTAATTGGACTAGAATAACCCTACGGTGGACGAAAATGACCTAAATGTTCATCCGATGACACAAATGAACTTATTGGAGTCACAAGATTGGTTAAAAACCCTAATTGGACAAGAATAAGCATAGGTTGTACGAAAATGACCTTAATGTTAATCCCATAATACAAATGAACTTATTGGAGTCACAAGATTGGTTAAAAACCCTAATTGGACAAGAATAAGCATAGGTTGTACGAAAATGACCTTAATGTTAATCCCATAATACAAATGAACTTATTGGATGTTGGACTTTAGTCAACTTAATCCTAGTTTTGACATAATTAACAACATACAATATTCATACATCATATGATAAATCTAACAGTTTAATTGAGCAAGATTTCAGGAACCATAATCCAATCCTACACACTTGGATCAAATTGCTTGGAACACAAGAAATCAACAAAAGTTGAATTCTGACTATGTAAATCGATTGGGAAATCGATTTCATAACAAGGGTGTAAGGAAATCTTAAGTGTTTGTAAATGTGAAATCGATTAGGCAATCGATTAGCTTAATTAAAAATGAAAACTGCACAAGTCAGTAGCACTCTGATTTGGAGAGTAATCGATTGGGAAATCGATTGAACATTTCACAAATTAAACCTGATGGTAACACATCGATTGGTAAATCGATTGGATAAGTCACAGTAGCACTCCAGTGCTGAGGGAATCGATTGGCAAATCGATTGACAAAGTATCATTTGAAAAATGACCTCAGGTAACACATCGATTGGTAAATCGATTGGATAAGTCACAGTAGCACTCCAGTGCTGAGGGAATCGATTGGCAAATCGATTGACAAAGTATCATTTGAAAAATGACCTCACCTGTGACAAATACAATCGATTGGACAATCCATTGTGGAAATTTTAATTTTCAATTCTGATAAAGTTTGGTTGCAATCGATTGGGAAATCGATTGAACTAAACACCAGGTAAGAACTTTTCAGGAACATGCTACCAAAGCGATTGACAAGTCGATTGACATCAAATAACTGAGTCACTGTTTTGAATTAAATCGATTGGCAAATCGATTGACATTAAAACTGAGTCACTGTTTTGAATCCAATCGATTGACAAATCGATTGACCTCAAAAAACTGAGCCACTGTTTTGAACACAATCGATTGGCAAATCGATTGAAATAAACTTTTGGAAAACACAGTGAACTCTGAGATTGTGACCAAATCGACTCTGTGTTTTTATACATCGACTCTGAGACTTGGCAAATCGATTGAGTAATCGATTGAAATTACTTTTATTGAAACAGTTTCCCAGAAATCGATTAGGAAATCGATTTATACAAGTCTGGACATGTTCTACTGAAAAGTGTTGCTTTTAAAGAATCGATTGGTAAATCGATTAGCTTGTATAGTTTCAAGATTAAAGAAAAACAAGACTCGCGATAATCGATTGGCAAATCGATTTAGCACCTTTTATAACTTTACAAAATCGATTGGGAAATCGATTTCGTAGTTGGTTTTTCAGAAACTATATAAACTGTCTTTCAATCTTTATTCATATAACAATTCATAACTTTCATAATTTCTCATAATGCTCTTAACTGTTCATAACAACAAACTAACAACTTCATAATTGTGATTACAGATCTCAATACAGTTTGTTGACAATCTAAGAGAAATGATAATGTGCTCAAGAACAATCCATGAAAATCCAGATTTGTGAAGAGCAACATTCATAAAGATTGAAGACCCTTTTGTTTTACAATCTTTATTCTTTCTGTAATAAAACTTTGAACGAAATAGAACGCAAGAAAAGCCAGCTCGAAACTGGTGGCTACTTTCTTGGTTGAGAGGGCTCAACAAGAAAGAGTCGTACTTTGATTCTGTGATAGGCTGCTGAGTGTCTACAAGGATCAGAGGGTATTCAATAGGAAAGACATAATTAGAGATTGATAGGTTTCAGGGAGGAAACTGGAAAATCTTTGTAATTGATTCTTTCTATTGAAGGAGAAGAAAATCTGAAATCCGATTGGATTTTCAGGACTGGACGTAGGTTGTCGTTGAACAACCGAACCAGGATAAATCTCTGTGTCTTCTTCTCTAACTCTCTCTCTTTAATTTTCTATATTGCTAACTTTGCATGCCTCAAAATTTAAATTCCGCTGTGCACTTGATGCTGATTAATTTTGTAACGAAAACTGATATATTTTCTGTTATTGCGAGGTCACTGATATCAACAATTGGCCTCAGAGCCTAACTTCTTGAGAGGTAACACTACTAATTGGACAAGAATAAGCTTAGGCAGGACGTAAATGACCTAAATGTGAATCCAATCACACAAACACACCTATTGGATGCATAAGATTGGTTAAAAACCCTAATTGGACAAGAACAAGCTTATGGAGGACGAAAGTGACCTAAATGTTCATCCAATGACAGAAACACACCTATTGGATGCACAAGATAGGTTAAAAACCCTAATTGGATAAGTATAAGAATTTGGAGTACGAAAATGACCTTAATGTGAATCCCATGACACAAAAGAAGTTATTCGATGCACAAGATTTGTTAAAAACAATAATTGGACAAGAATAAGCATAGGGAGGACGAAAATAACCTATATGTGAATCCCATGACACAAATGAACTTATTGGATGCACAAGAATGGTTAAAAATCCTAATTGGACAATAATAAGCCTAGGGTGGACGAAAATGACCTAAATGTTCATCCAATGACACAAACACACCTATTGGATGAACAAGATTGGTTAAAAACCCTAATTGGACAAGAATAAGCTAAGGGAGTACGAAAATGACCTTAATGTGAATCCCATGACACAAATGAACTTATTCGAAGCACAAGATTGGTTAAAAACACTAATTGGAAATGTATAAGCCAATGGAGGATGAAAATGATCTAAAGGTTAATCCAATAACCCAAATACACCTATTGGATGCACAAGATTGGTACAAATCCCTAATTGGACTAGATTAAAACTAGGGAGGACGAAAATGACCTAAATGTGAATCCAATCACACAAACACACCTATTGGATGCACAAGATTGGTACAAATCCCTAATTGGACTAGATTAAACCTAGGGAGGACGAAAATGACCTAAATGTTCATCCAATCACACAAACACACCTATTGGATGCACAAGATTTGTTAAAACCCTAATTGGACATGAATAAGCCTAGGGACGACGAAAATCACCTAAATGTTCATCCAATGACACAAACACACCTATTGAATAAACAAGATTGGTTCAAAACCCTAGTTTGACAAGAATAACCCTAGGGAGTACGAAAATGACCTAATGTGAATGCCATGACACAAATGAACTTATTTGACGCACAAGATTGGTGAAAAACCCTAATTGGACAAGAAAAAATCAAGGGAGGATGAAAATGATCTAAATGTTATTCCAATAACCCAAATACACCTATTGGATGCACAAGATTGGTAAAAAGCCCTAATTGGACTAGATTAAACCTAGGGAGGAAGAAAATGCCCTAAATGTTCATCCAATGACACAAATGAACATATTGGATGCACAAGATTGGTTAAAAACCCTACTTGGACAAGAATAAGTCTATGGAGGACGAAAATGACAAAAATGTTCATCCAATGACACAAACACACCTATTGGATGAACAAGATTGGTTAAAAACCCTAATTGGACAAAAATAAGCCAAAGGAGTACGAAAATGACCTTAATGTGAATCCCATGACACAAATGAACTTATTCGATGCACAAGATTGGTTAAAAACACTAATTGGAAATGAATAAGCCAAGGGAGGATGAAAATGATCTAAATGTTAATCCAATAACCCAAATACACCTATTGGATGCAAAAGATTGGTAAAAAGCCCTAATTGTACTAGATTAAACCTAGGGAGGATGAGAATGACCTAAATGTTCATCCAATCATAGAAACACACCTAATGGATGCATAAGATTGGTTAAAAACACTAATTGGACAAGAACAAGCCTATGGAGGACGAAAATGACCTAAATGTTCATCCAATGACACAAACACACCTATTGGACGCACAAGATTGGTTAAAAACCCTAATTGGACAAGAACAAGCCTATGGAGGACGAAAATGACCTAAATGTTCATCCAATGACACAAACACACCTATTGGACGCACAAGATTGGTTAAAAACCCTAATTGGACAAGAACAAGCCTATGGAGGACGAAAATGACCTAAATGTTCATCCAATGACACAAACACACCTATTGGACGCACAAGATTGGTTAAAAACCCTAATTGGACAAGAACAAGCCTATGGAGGACGAAAATGACCTAAATGTTCATCCAATGACACAAACACACCTATTGGACGCACAAGATTGGTTAAAAACCCTAATTGGACAAGAATAAGCCTATGGAGGACGAAAATGTGAATCCCATGACACAAATGAACTTATTGGATGCAAAAGATTGGTTTAAAACCCTAATTGGACAAGAATAAGTTTAGGGAGGACGAAAATGACCTAAATGTGAATCCAATCACACAAACACACCTATTGGATGCATAAGATTCGTTAAAAACCCTAATTGGACAAGAATAAGCCTAGGGAGGACGAAAATGATCTAAATGTTCATCCAATGACACAAACACACCTTTTGGATGAACAAGATTGGTCAAAAAACCCAATTGAAAAAGAATAAGCCTAAGGAGTACGAAAATGACTTTAATGTGAATCCCATGACACAAATGAACTTATTCGATGCACAAGATTGGTTAAAAACCCTAATTGGAAATGAATAAGCCAAGGGAGGATGAAAATGATCTAATTGATAATCCAATAACCCAAATATACCTATTGGATGCACAAGATTGGTAAAAATACCTAATTGGATTAGATTAAACCTAGGGAGGACGAAAATGCCCTAAATGTTCATCCAATGAAACAAATGAACTTATTGGATGCACAAGATTGGTTAAAAACCCTAATTGGACAAGAATAAGCCTAGGGAGGACGAAAATGACCTAAATGTTCATCCAATGACACAAACACACCTATTGGATGCACAAGATTTGTTAAAACCCTAATTGGACATGAATAAGCCTAGGGAGGACGAAAATCACCTAAATGTTCATCCAATGACACAAACACACATATTGAATGAACAAGATTGGTTAAAAACCCTAATTGGACAAGAATAAGACAAGGGAGTACAAAAATGACCATAATGTGAATCCCATGACACAAATGAACTTATTCGATGCACAAGATTGGTTAAAAATACTAATTGCAAATGAATAAGCCAAGGGAGGTTGAAATTGATCTAAATGTTAATCCAATAACCCAAATACACCTATTGGATGCACAAGATTGGGAAAAAGCCCTAATTGGACTAGATTAAAACTAATGAAGAAGAAAATGACCTAAATGTTAATCCTATCACACAAACACACCTATTGGATGCATAAGATTGGTTAAAAACCCTAATTGGAGAAGAACAAGCCTATGGACGACGAAAATGACTTAAATGTTCATCCAATGACACAAACACACCTATTGGATGCACAAGATTTGTTAAAACCCTAATTGGAGATGAATAAGCCTAGGGAGGACGAAAATCACCTAAATGTTCATCCCATGACACAAACACAGCTATTGAATGAACAAGATTGGTTAAAAACCCTAAATGGACAAGAGTAAGCCTAGGGAGTACGAAAATGACCTTAATGTGAATGCCATGACACAAATGAACTTATTTGATGCACAAGATTGGTGAAAAACCCTAATTGGACAAGAAAAAATCAAGGGAGGATGAAAATGATCTAAATGTTATTCCAATAACCCAATTGGACTAGATTAAACCTAGGGAGGAAGAAAATGCCCTAAATGTTCATCCAATGACACAAATGAACTTATGGGATGCACAAGATTAGCTATAAACCCTAATTGGACAAGAATAAGCCTAGGGAGGACGAAAATGACCTAAATGTTCATCCAATGACACAAACACACCTATTGGATGAACAAGATTGGTTAAAAACCCTAACTGAAAAAAAATAAGCCTAAGGAGTACGAAAATGACCTTAATGTGAGTCCCATGACACAAATGAACTTATTCGATGCACAAGATTTGTTAAAACCCTAATTGGACAAGAATAAGCCAAGGGAGGATGAAAATGATCTAAATGTTAATCCAATAACCCAAATACACGTATTGGATGCACAAGATTGGTAAAAAGATCTAATTGGATTAGATTAAACCTAGGGAGGATGAAAATGCCCTAAATGTTCATCCAATGACACAAATGAACTTATTGGA
>NC_021162.2:37043637-37049861 GCF_000331145.2 Cicer arietinum | reverse complement strand
GCTTATGGAGGACGAAAATGACCTAAATGTTCATCCAATGACACAAACACACCTATTGGATAAGGAAGATCGGTTAAAAACCCTAATTGAAAACGAATAAGCCTAAGGAGTACGAAAATGACCTTAATGTGAGTCCCACGACACAAATGAACTTATTCGATGCACAAGATTGGTTAAAATCCCTAATTGGACAAGAATAAGCCAAGGGAGTACGAAAATGACCTTAATGTGAGTCCCACGACACAAATGAACTTATTCGATGCACAAGATTGGTTAAAATCCCTAATTGGACAAGAATAAGCCAAGGGAGTACGAAAATGACCTTAATGTGAGTCCCACGACACAAATGAACTTATTCGATGCACAAGATTGGTTAAAATCCCTAATTGGACAAGAATAAGCCAAGGGAGTACGAAAATGACCTTAATGTGAGTCCCACGACACAAATGAACTTATTCGATGCACAAGATTGGTTAAAATCCCTAATTGGACAAGAATAAGCCAAGGGAGTACGAAAATGACCTTAATGTGAGTCCCACGACACAAATGATCTTATTCGATGCACAAGATTGGTTAAAAACACTAATTGGAAATGAATAAGCCAAGGGAGGATGAAAATGATCTAAATTTTAATCAATAACCCAAATAGACCTATTGGATGCACAAGATTGGTAAAATGCCCTAATTGGACTAGATTAAAACTAGGGAGGACGGAAATGACCTAAATGTGAATCCAATGACACAAACACACCTATTGAATGCATAAGATTGGTTAAAAACCCTAATTGAACAAGAATAACCCTATGGAGGACGAAAATGACCTAAATGTTCATCCAATGACACAAACACACCTATTGGATGAACAAGATTGGTTAAAAACCCTAATTGGACAAGAATAAGCCTAGGGAGGACGAAAATGACCTAAATGTTCATCCAATGACACAAACACACCTATTGGATGAACAAGATTGGTTAAAAACCCTAATTGGACAAGAATAAGCCTAGGGAGGACGAAAATGACCTAAATGTTCATCCAATGACACAAACACACCTATTGGATACAAAAGATTGGTTAAAAACCCTAAATGGAAAAGAATAAGCCTAGGGAGTACCAAAATGACCTTAATGTGAATGCCATGACACAAATGAACTTATTTGATACACAAGATTGGTGAAAAACCCTAATTGGACAAGAAAAAGCCAAGGGAGGATAAAAATGATCTAAATGTTATTCATTTAACCCAAATACACCTATTGGATGCACAAGATTGGTTAAAAACCCTAATTGGACAAGAAAAAGCCAAGGGAGGATAAAAATGATCTAAATGTTATTCATTTAACCCAAATACACCTATTGGATGCACAAGATTGGTAAAAAGCCCTAGTTGGACTAGATTAAACCTAGGGAGGACGAAAATGCCCTAAATTTTCATCCAATGACACAAATGATCATATTGGATGCACAAGATTGGTTAAAAACCATAATTGGACAAGAAAAAGCCAAGGGAGGATAAAAATGATCTAAATGTTATTCATTTAACCCAAATACACCTATTGGATGCACAAGATTGGTTACAATCCCTAATTGGACAAGAAAAAGCCAAGGGAGGATAAAAATGATCTAAATGTTATTCATTTAACCCAAATACACCTATTGGATGCACAAGATTGGTTAAAAACCATAATTGGACAAGAATAAGCCTAGGGAGGACCAAAATGACGTAAATGTTAATCCGATGGCACAAACACACCTATTGGATGCACAAGATTGGTTAAAAACCCTAATTGGACAAGAATAAGCCTAGGGAGGACGAAAATGACCTAAATGTTAATCCTATGACACAAACACACCTATTGGATGCACAAGATTGGTTAAAAACCCTAATTGGCCAAGAATAAGCCTAGGGAGGACGAAAATGACCTAAATGTTAATCCTATGACACAAACACACCTATTGGATGCACAAGATTGGTTAAAAACCCTAATTGGCCAAGAATAAGCCTAGGGAGGACGAAAATGACCTAAATGTTAATCCTATGACACAAACACACCTATTGGATGCACAAGATTGGTTAAAAACCCTAATTGGACAAGAATAAGCCTAGGGATGACTAAAATGACCTAAATGTGATCCCATGACACAAATGACCTTATTGGATGCACAAGATTGATTTCAAACCCTAATTGGACAAGAATAAGCCTAGGGAGGACGAAAATGACCTAAATGTTCATCCAATGACACAAACACACCTATTGGATGAACAAGATTGGTTAAAAACTCTAATTGGACAAGAATAAGCCAAGGGAGTATGAAAATGTCCTTAATGTGAATCCCATGACACAAATGAACTTATTCGGTGCACAAGATTGGTTAAAAACACTAATTGTAAATGAATAAGCCAAGGGAGGATGAAAATGACCTAAATGTTAATCCAATAACCCAAATACACCTATTGGATGCACAAGATTGGTAAAAAGCCCTAATTGGACTAGATTAAAACTAGGGAGGACGAAAATGACCTAAATGTGAATCCAATCACACAAACACACCTATTGGATGCATAAGATTGGTTAAAAACCCTAATTGGACAAATACAAGCCTATGGGACGACGAAAATGACCTAAATGTTCATCCAATGGCACAAACCGACCTATTCGATGCACAAGATTGGTTACAAACCTTAATTGGACAAGAATAAGCCTAGGGAGGACTAAAATGACCTAACTGTGAATCCGATGACACAAATGACCTTATTGGATGCACAAGATTGGTTAAAAACCCTAATTGGACTAGAATAAACGTAGGAAGGACGAAAATGACCTAAATGTTCATCCAATGACACAAACGCACTTATTGGATGCACAAGATTGGTTAAAAACCCTAAATGGACAAGAATAAGCCCAGGGAGTACGAAAATGACCTTAATGTGAATGCCATGACACAAATGAACTTATTTGATGCACAAGATTGGTGAAAAACCCTAATTGGACAAGAAAAAGCCAAGGGAGGATGAAAATGATCTAAATGTTATTCCAATAATCCAAATACACCTATTGGATGCACAAGACTGGTAAAAAGCTGTAATTGGACTAGATTAAACCTAGGGAAGGCGAAAATGCCCTAAATGTTCATCCAATGACACAAATGAACATATTGGATGCACAAGATTGGTTAAAAACCATAATTGGACAAGAATAAGCCTAGGGAGGACGAAAATGACCTAAATGTTCATCCAATGACACAAACACACCTACTGGATGCACAAGATTGGTAAAAAAACCCTAATTGGACAAGTATTAGCCTAGGGAGTACGAAAATAACCTTAATGTGAATCCCATGACACAAATGAAGTTATTCGATGCACAAGATTTGTTAAAAACCCTAATTGGACGAGAATAAGCCTAGGGAGGACAAAAATGACCTAAATGTGAATCCCATCACACAAATGAACTTATTGGATGCACAAGATTGGTTAAAAACACTAATTGATAAAACTTTGTCACAATCGATTTGTCAATCGATTGATTCGATAAATGGTTGGTTCTGTGATTTGCAAAATCGATTGATGTAGTGAAAACTCAGGTTTTACTAAAAACCTTTAACCAATCGATTTACCAATTGATTTATGTAGTGAAAATTCTTGTTTTGAGTCAGACAATCGATTTATCAATTAATTCATCAATTGACTTATTAGTTGATTCATTTATATTCATTGGCAAAGACTTAAGCATGAGACCATAGTGATTAGTCTAATAAACTAACTACTATGACACCTAATTACACTACACACAATTGCATCTTTCTCAACCATATCCTCCAACTTTGGGTTATTAGATTAAACCTAGGGAGGACGAAAATTCCCTAAATGTTCATCCAATGACATAAATGAACTTATTGGAAGCACAAGATTGGTTAAAAACCCTAATTGGACAAGAATAAGCCAAGGGAGTACGGAAATGACCTTAATGTGAATCCCATGACACAAATGATCTTATTCGATGCACAAGATAGGTTAAAAACACTAATTGGAAATGAATAAGCCAAGGGAGGATGAAAATGATCTAAATTTTAATCTAATAACCCAAATAGACCTATTGGATGCACAAGATTGGTAAAAAGCCCTAATTGGACTAGATTAAAACTAGGGAGGACGGAAATGACCTAAATGTGAATCCAATCACACAAACACACCTATTGAATGCATAAGATTGGTTAAAAACCATAATTGGACAAGAATAAGCCTAGGGATGACGAAAATGACCTAAATGTTCATCCAATGACACAAACACACCTATTGTTTGAACAAGATTGGTTAAAAACCCTAATTCGACAAGAATAAGCCAAGGGAGTATGAAAATGACCTTAATGTGAATCCCATGACACAAATGATCTTATTCGATGCACAATATTGGTTAAAAACACTAATTGGAAATGAATAAGCCAAGGGAGGATGAAAATGATCTAAATTTTAATCCAATAACCCAAATACACCTATTGGATGCAGAAGATTGGGAAAAAGCCCTAATTGGACTAGATTAAAACTAATGAGGACGAAAATGACCTAAATGTGAATCCAATCACACAAACACACCTATTGGATGCATAAGATTGGTTAAAAACCCTAATTGGACAAGAATAAGCCTATGGAGGACGAAAATGACCTAAATGTGAATCCCATGACACAAATGAATTTATTGGATGCACGAGAGTGGTTAAAAACCCTAATTGGAGAAGACCAAGCCAATGGAGGACGAAAATGACCTAAATGTTCATCCAATGACACAAACACACCTATTGGATGCACAAGATTGGTTAAATACCCTAATCGGACAAGAATAAGCCTATGGAGGACAAAAATGACCTAAATGTGAATCCCATGACACAAATGAATTTATTGGATGCACGAGAGTGGTTAAAAACCCTAATTGGAGAAGACCAAGCCAATGGAGGACGAAAATGACCTAAATGTTCATCCAATGACACAAACACACCTATTGGATGCACAAGATTGGTTAAAAACCCTAATTGGACTAGAATAAACCTAGGGAGGATGAAAATGACCTAAATGTTCATCCAATGACACAAATGAACTTATTGGATGCACAAGAGTGGTTAAAAACCCTAATTGGACAATAATAAGCCTAGGGAGGACGAAAATGACCTAAATGTTTATCAAATGACACAAACACACCTATTGGATTCACAGGATTGGTTAAAAACCCTAATTGGACTAGAATAAACCTAGGGAGGATGAAAATGACCTAAATGTTCATCCAATGACACAAATGAACTTATTGGATGCACAAGATTAGTTAAAAACCCTAATTGGACAAGAATAAGCCAAGGGACGACGAAAATGACCTAAATGTTCATCCAATGGCACAAACACGCCTATTAGATGCATAAGAATGGTTAAAAACCCTAATTGGACAAGAATAAGCCTAGGGAGGATAAAAATGAACTAAATGTGAATCCGATGACACAAATGAACTTATTGGATGCACAAGATTGGTTAGAAACCCTAATTGGACATGAATAAGCCTAGGGAGGACGAAAATGACCTAAATGTTTATCGAATGACACAAACACACCTAATGGATGCACAAGATTGGTTAAAATCCTAATTGGACTAGAATAACCCTAGGGAGGACGAAAATGACCTAAATGTTCATCCGATGACACAAATGAACTTATTGGATGCAAAAGATTGGTTAAAAACCCTAATTGGACAAGAATAAGCATAGGTTGTACGAAAATGACCTTAATGTGAATCCCATGATACAAATGAACTTATTGGATTCACAAGATAGGTAAAAGAAACCCTAATTGGACAAGAATAAGCTTAGGGAGGACGAAAATGACCTAAATGTGAATCCAATCACACAAACACACCTATTGGATGCATAAGATTGGTTAAAACCCTAATTGGACAAGAACAAGCCTACGGAGGACGAAAGTGACCTAAACGTTCATCCAATGACACAAACACACCTATTGGATGAACAAGATTGGTTAAAAACCCTAGTTGGACAAGAATAAGCCAAGGGAGTACGAAAATGACCTTAATGTGAATCCCATGACACAAATGAACTTATTGGATTCACAAGATAGGTAAAAGAAACCCTAATTGGACAAGAATAAGCTTAGGGAGGACGAAAATGACCTAAATGTGAATCCAATCACACAAACACACCTATTGGATGCATAAGATTGGTTAAAACCC
>NC_021162.2:37042615-37043362 GCF_000331145.2 Cicer arietinum | reverse complement strand
AAGAATAAGCCTAGGGAGGACGAAAATGACCTAAATGTTCATCCAATTGCACAAATGAACCTATTGGATGCACAAGATAGGTTAAAAACCCTAATTGGACATGAATAAGCCTAGGGAGGACTAAAATGACCTAAATGTGAATCCCAAGACACAAATGACCTTATTGGATGCACAAGATTGGTGAAAAACCCTAATTGGACAAGAAAAAGCCAAGGGAGGATGAAAATGATCTAAATGTTATTCCAATAACCCAAATACACCTATTGGATGCACAAGATTGGGTAAAAACCCTAATTGGACAAGAAAAAGCCAAGGGAGGATGAAAATGATCTAAATGTTATTCCAATAACCCAAATACACCTATTGGATGCACAAGATTGGGTAAAAACCCTAATTGGACAAGAAAAAGCCAAGGGAGGATGAAAATGATCTAAATGTTATTCCAATAACCCAAATACACCTATTGGATGCACAAGATTGGTAAAAAGCCCTAATTGGACTAGATTAAACCAAGGGAGGACGAAAATGCCCTAAATGTTCATCCAATGACACAAATGAACATATTAGAGGCACAAGATTGGTTAAAAACCATACTTTGACAAGAATAAGCCTAGGGAGGACGAAAATGACCTAAATGTTCATCCAATGAAACAAACACACCTATTGGATTCACAAGATTGGTTAAAAACCCTAATTGGACTAGAATAAACCTAGGCAGGATGAAAATGACCTAAATGTTTATCCAAT
>NC_021162.2:36996477-37042315 GCF_000331145.2 Cicer arietinum | reverse complement strand
AGTTAAAAACCCTAATTGGACAAGAATAAGCCAAGGGACGACGAAAATGACCTAAATGTTCATCCAATGGCACAAACACACCTATTGGATGCATAAGATAGGTTAAAAACCCTAATTGGACAAGAATAAGCCTAGGGAGGACGAAAATGAACTAAATGTGAATCCGATGACACAAATGAACTTATTGGATGCACAAGATGGGTTAGAAACCCTAATTGGACATGAATAAGCATAGGGAGGACGAAAATGACCTAAATGTTTATCGAATGACACAAACACACCTAATGGATGCACAAGATTGGTTAAAAACCCTAATTGGACAAGAATAAGCCTAGGGAGGACGAAAATGACCTAAATGTTCATCCGATGACACAAATGAACTTATTGGATGCACAAGATTGGTTAACAACCCTAATTGGACAAGAATAAGCCTAGGGAGGACGAAAATGACCTAAATGTTCATCCGATGACACAAATGAACTTATTGGATGCACAAGATTGGTTAACAACCCTAATTGGACAAGAATAAGCCTAGGGAGGACGAAAATGACCTAAATGTTCATCCGATGACACAAATGAACTTATTGGATGCACAAGATTGGTTAACAACCCTAATTGGACAAGAATAAGCCTAGGGAGGACGAAAATGACCTAAATGTTCATCCGATGACACAAATGAACTTATTGGATGCACAAGATTGGTTAACAACCCTAATTGGACAAGAATAAGCCTAGGGAGGACGAAAATGACCTAAATGTTCATCCGATGACACAAATGAACTTATTGGATGCAAAAGATTGGTTAAAAACCGTAATTGGACAAGAATTAGGATAGGTTGTACGAAAATGACCTTAATGTGAATCCCATGATACAAATGAACTTATTGGATGCACAAGATTGGTAAAAAAAAACCCTAATTGGACAAGAATAAGCTTAGGGAGGACGAAAATGACCTAAATGTTCATCCGATGACACAAATGAACTTATTCGATGCACAAGATTGGTTAAAAACAATAATTGAAAATGAATAAGCCTAGGGAGGATGAAAATGATCTAAATGTTAATGCAATAACCCAAATACACTGAAAAACCCTAATTGGACAAGAACAAGCCTATGGAGGACGAAAGTGACCTAAATGTTCATCCGATGACACAAATGAACTTATTCGATGCACAAGATTGGTTAAAAACAATAATTGAAAATGAATAAGCCTAGGGAGGATGAAAATGATCTAAAGGTTAATCCAATAACCCAAATACACCTATTGGATGCACAAGAATAAGCCTAGGGAGGACGAAAATGACCTAAATGTTCATCCAATTGCACAAACACACCTATTGGATGCACAAGATAGGTTAAAAATCCTAATTGGACATGAATAAGCCTAGGGAGGACTAAAATGACCTAAATGTGAATCCCATGACACAAATGACCTTATTGGATGCACAAGATTGGTGAAAAACCCTAATTGGATAAGAAAAAGCCAAGGGAGGATGAAAATGATCTAAATGTTATTCCAATAACCCAAATACACCTATTGGATGCACAAGATTGGTAAAAAGCCCTAATTGGTTAAAAACCCTAGACCAATTAGGATTTTGAACCAATCTTGTGCATCCAATAGGTGTGTTTGTGTCATTGGATGAACATTTAGGTCATTTTCGTCCTCCCTAGGCTTATTCTTGTCCAATTAGGATTTTTAACCTATCTTGTGCATCCAATAAGTTCATTTGTGTCATGGGATTCACATTTAGGTCATTTTCGTCCTCCCTAGGCTTATTCTTGTCCAATTAGGATTTTTAACCTATCTTGTGCATCCAATAAGTTCATTTGTGTCATGGGATTCACATTTAGGTCATTTTCGTCCTCCCAAGGCCTATTCTTGTCCAATTAGGGTTTTTATCCAATCTTGTGCATTCTATAGGTGTGTTTGTGTTATTGGATGAACATTTAGGTCATCTTCGTCCTCCTTTGACTTATTCTTGTCCATTTATGGTTTTTAACGAATCTTGTGCATCCTATAGGTGTGTTTGTGTCATTGGATGAACATTTAGGTCATTTTCATCCTCCCTAGGATTATTCTTGTCCAATTAGGGTTTTTAACCAATCTTGTGCATCCAATAAGTTGATTTGTGTCTTGGGATTCACACTTAGATCATTTTTGCCTCCATAGGCCTATTCTTGTCCAATTAGGGCTTTTTCCCAATCTTGTGCATCCAATAGGTGGATTTGCGTTATTGGATTAACATTTAGATTATTTTCGTCCTCCCTTGGTTTATTCTTGTCCAATTAGGGTTTTTAACCATTCTTGTGCATCCAATAAGTTCATTTGTGTCATTGGATAAACATTTAGATCATTTTCGTCCTTCCTAGGCTTATTCTTGCTCAATTATGGTTTTTAACCAATCTTGTGCATTCAATTGGTGTGTTTGTGTCATTGGATGAACATTTAGGTCATTTTCGTCATCTCTTGGCTTTTTCTTGTCCAATTAGGGCTTTTTCCCAATCTTGTGCATCCAATAGGTGTGTTTGTGTCATTGGATGAACATGTCAGTTATTTTCGTCCTCCATAGGCTTATTCTTGTCCAATTAGGGTTTTTAACCAATCTTGTGCTTCCAATAAGTTTATTTGTGCCATTGGATGAACATTTAGGTCATTTTGGTCCTCCATAGGTTTAATCTAGTCCAATTAGGGCTTTTTACCAATCTTGTGAATCCAATAGGTGTATTTGTGTTATTGGATTAACATTTAGATCATTTTCATCCTCCCTTGGCTGATACATGTCCAATTAGGGTTTTTAACCAATCTTCTGCATCCAATAAGTTCATTTGTATCATTGGACGAACATTTAGGTCATTTTTGTCCTCCCTAGGTTTATTCTAGTCCAATTAGGGTTTTTAACTAATCTTTAGCATCCAATAGGTGTGTTTGTGTCATTGGATAAACATTTAGGTCATTTTCGTCCTCCCTAGGCTTGTTCTTGTTAAATTACGGTTTTTAACCAATCTTGTGCATCCAATAGGTGTGTTTGTGTCATTGGATGAACATTTAGGTCATTTTCGTCATCGCTTGACTTATTCTTGTTCAATTAGGGTTTTTAACCAATCGTGTGCATCCAATAAGTTCATTGGTGTCATGGGATTCACATTTAGGTCATTTGTGTCATGGGTTTTTAACCAATCTTGTGCATCCAATTGATGTGTTTGTGTCGTTGGATGAACATTTAGGTCATTTTCGTCCTCCCTAGGTTTATTTTTGTCTAATTAGGGTTTTTAACCAATCTTGTGCATCCAATTTGTGTGTTTGTGTCATTGAATGAACATTTACGTCATTTTCGTCCTCCTTTGGATTCTTCTTGTCCAATTAGGGTTTTTACCCAATCTTGTGCATCCAATAGGTGTGTTTGTGTCATTGGATGAACATTTAGGTCATTTTCGTCTTCCTTAGGTTTTTTTAGGTCCAATAAGGGTTTTAACCAATCTTGTGCATCCAATAGGTGTGTTTGTGTCATTGGATGAACATTTAGGTCATTTTCGTCTTCCTTAGGTTTTTTTAGTCCAATTAGGGTTTTTAACCAATCTTGTGCATCCAACAGGTGTGTTTGTGTCATTGGATGAACATTTAGGTCATTTTCGTCCATCGTAGACTTATTCTTGTCCAACTAGAGTTTTTAACCAATCTTGTGCATCCAATAGGTGTGTTTGTGTCACTAGATGAACATATACGTCATTTTCGTCCTCCTTAGGCTTATTCTTGTCCAATCAGGGATTTTAACCAATCTTGTGCATCCAATAGGTGTGTTTGTGTCATTGGATGAACATTTAAGCATCCAATAAGTTCATTTGTGTCATTGGATGAACATTTAAGCATCCAATAAGTTCATTTGTGTCATTGGATGAACATTTAAGCATCCAATAAGTTCATTTGTGTCATTGGATGAACATTTAAGCATCCAATAAGTTCATTTGTGTCATTGGATGAACATTTAAGCATCCAATAAGTTCATTTGTGTCATTGGATGAACATTTAAGCATCCAATAAGTTCATTTGTGTCATTGGATGAACATTTAAGCATCCAATAAGTTCATTTGTGTCATTGGATGAACATTTAAGCATCCAATAAGTTCATTTGTGTCATTGGATGAACATTTAAGCATCCAATAAGTTCATTTGTGTCATTGGATGAACATTTAAGCATCCAATAAGTTCATTTGTATCATTGGATTAACATTTAGATCATTTTCTTCCTCCCTTGGCTGATTCTTGCCCAATTAGGGTTTTTAACCAATCTTGTGCATCTAATGGGTTCATTTGTTTCATTGGATGAACATTTAGGTCATTTTCGTCCTCCTTTGGCTTATTCCTATCCAATTAGTGTTTTTAACCAATCTTGGGCTTCCAATAAGTTCATTTGTGTCATCGGATGAACATTTAGGTCATTTTCGTCTTCCCTATGTTTATTCTAGTCCAATTCGGGTTTTAACCAATCTTGTGCATCCAATAGGTGTGCTTGTGTCAATGGATAAACATTTAGGTCATTTTCGTCCTCCCTAGGCTTATTCTTGTCCAATTAGGGTTTTTAAAAAATCTTTTGCATCCAATAAGTTCATTTGTGTCATGGGATTCATATTTAGGTCATTTTCGTCCTCCATAGGCTTATTCTTGTCCAATTAGGGTTTTTAAAAAATCTTTTGCATCCAATAAGTTCATTTGTGTCATCGGATTCACATTTAAGTCATTTTCGTCCTCCCTAGGCTTATTCTTGTCCAATTAGGGTTTTTAACCAATCTTGTGCATCCAATAAGCTCATTTGTGTCATGGGATTCACATTTAGGTCATTTTCGACCTCCATAGGCTTATTCTTGTCCAATTAGGAGTTTTAACCAATCTTGTGCATCCAATAGGTTTGTTTGTGTCATTGGATAAACATTTAGGTCATTTTCGTCCTCCCTTGGCTTATTCTTGTCCAATTAGGATTTTTAACCACTATTGTGCATTCCATAAGTTCATTTGTGTCATTGGATGAACATTTAGGTCATTTTTGTCCTCCCTAGGGTTTTTCTTGTCCAATTAGGGGTTTTAACCAATCTTGTGCATCCAATAGGTGTGTTTGTGTCATTGGATGAACATTTAGGTCATTTTCATCCTCCCTTGGCTTATTCTTGTCCAATTAGGGTTTTTAACCAATCTTGTGCATCCAATAGGTGTGTTTGTGTCATTGGATGAATATTTATGTCGTTTTCATCCTCCCTAGGTTTATTCTTGTCCAATTTGGGTTTTTAACCAATCTTGTGCATCCAATAAGTTCATTTGTGTCATTGGATGAACATTTAGGTCATTTTCGTCCTGCCTAGGCTTATTCTTGTCCAATTAGGGGTTTTAACCAATCTTGTGCATCCAATACGACTGTTTGTGTGATAGGATGAACATTTAGGTCATTCTCGTCCTCCCTAGGCTTATTCTTGTCCAATGAGGGTTTTTATCCAATGTTGCGCATCCAACAAGTTTATTTGTGTCATTGGATGAACATTTAGGTCATTTTTGTCCTCCCTAGGTTAATTCTAGTCCAATTAGGGGTTTTAACCAATCTTATGCATCCAATAGGTGTGTTTGTGTCATTGGATGAACATTTAGGTCATTTTCGTCCTCCCTAGGCTTATTCTTGTCCAATTAGGGTTTTTAACCAATCTTGTGCATCCAATAAGTTCATTTGTGTCATGGGATTCACATTTAGGTCATTTTTGTCCTCCCTAGGTTAATTCTAGTCCAATTAGGGGTTTTAACCAATCTTATGCATCCAATAGGTGTGTTTGTGTCATTGGTTGAACATTTAGGTCATTTTCGTCGTCATTTGGCTTATTCTTGTCCAATTAGTGTTTATAACCAATCTTGGGCATCCAATAAGTTCATTTGTGTCATTGGATGAACATTTAGGTCATTTTTGTCCTCCCTAGGTTAATTCTAGTCCAATTAGGGGTTTTAACCAATCTTGTGCATCCAATAGGTGTGTTTGTGTCATTGGATAAACATTTAGGTCATTTTCGTCCTCCCTAGGCTTATTCCTGCCCAATTAGGGTTTTTAAGCAATCTTGTGCATCCAGTAAGTTCATTTGTGTCATGGGATTCACATTTAGGTCATTTTCGTCCTCCCTAGGCTTATTCTTGTCCAATTAGGGTTTTTAACCAGTCTTGTGCATCCAATAAGCTCATTTGTGTCATGGGATTCACATATAGGTCATTTTCGTCCTCCATAGGCTTATTATTGTCCAATTAGGGGTTTTAACCAATCTTGCGCATCAAATAGGTTTTTTGTGTCATTGGATGAACATTTAGATCATTTTCGTCCTCCGTTGGCTTATTCTTGTCCAATTAGGGTTTTTAACCAATCTTGTGCATCCAATAGGTGTGTTTGTGTCATTGGATGAGATCATTTTCTTTCTCCCTTGGCTGATTCTTGCCCAAGTAGGGTTTTTAACCAATCTTGTGCATCCAATAAGTTCATTTGTGTTATTGGATGAACATTTAGGTCATTTTCGTCCTCCCTAGGTTTAATCTAGTTCAATTAGGGCTTTTTACCAATCTTGTTTATCCCATAGTTGTATTTGTGTTATTGGATTAACATTTAGATCATTTTCTTTCTCCCTTGGCTGATTCTTGCCCAAGTAGGGTTTTTAACCAATCTTGTGCATCCAATAAGTTCATTTGTGTTATTGGATGAACATTTAGGTCATTTTCGTCCTCCCTAGGTTTAATCTAGTTCAATTAGGGCTTTTTACCAATCTTGTTTATCCCATAGTTGTATTTGTGTTATTGGATTAACATTTAGATCATTTTCTTCCTCCCTTGGCTGATTCTTGCCCAATTAGGGTTTTTAACCAATCTTGTGCATCTAATGGGTTCATTTGTATCATTGAATGAACATTTAGGTCATTTTCGTCCTCTCTAGGTTTATTCTAGCCCAATTAGGGTTTTTAACCAATCTTGTGCATCTAATGGGTTCATTTGTATCATTGAATGAACATTTAGGTCATTTTCGTCCTCTCTAGGTTTATTCTAGCCCAATTAGGGTTTTTAACCAACCTTGTGCATCCAATAGGTGTGTTTGGGTCATTGAATGAACATTTAGGTTATTTTCGTCCTCACTTGGCTTATTCTTGTCCAATTAGGGTGTTTAACCAATCTTGTGCATCCAATAGGTGGTCTAGGCTTATTCTTGTCCAATTACTGTTTTTAGCCAATCTTGTGCATCCAATAAGTTCATTTGTGTCATCGGATTCACATTTAGGTCATTTTCGTCCTCCCAAGGCCTATTCTTGTCCAATTACTGTTTTTAACCAATCTTGTGCATCCAATAAGTTCATTTGTGTCATTGGATGAACATTTAGGTCATTTTCGTACTCCGTAGGTTTAATCTAGTTCGAGTAGGGCTTTTTACCAATCTTGTGCATCCAATAGGTGGTGTTTGTGTCATTTGATGAACATTTAGGTCATTTTCGTCCTCGCTTGCGTTATTCTGGTCCAATTAGGGTTTTCAACAAATCTTGTGCATCCAATAAGTTCATTTGTGTCATTGGATGAACATTTAGGTCATTTTCGTCCTCCTTTGGCTTATTCTTGTCCAATTAGTGTTTTTAACCAATCTTGTGCATCCAATAAGTTCATTTGTGTCATTGGATGAACATTTAGGTCATTTTCGTCCTCCTTTGGCTTATTCTTGTCCAATTAGTGTTTTTAACCAATCTTGTGCATCCAATAAGTTCATTTGTGTCATTGGATGAACAATTTGGTCATTTTCGTCCTCCCTAGGTTTATTTTAGTTCAATCAGGGTTTTTATCCAATCTTGTGCATCCAATAGGTGTGTTTGTGTCATTGGATGAACATTTAGGTCATTTTCGTCCTCCATAGGCTTGTTCTTGTCCAATTAGGGTTTTTATCCAATGTTGTCCATCCAATAGGTGTGTTTGTGTCATTGGATGAACATTTAGGTCATTTTCGGACTCCCTATGTTTAATCAGTCCGATTAGGGCTTTTTACCAACCTTGGGCATCCAATAAGTTCATTTGTGTCATCGGATTCACATTTAGGTCATTTTCGTCCTCCATAGGCTTGTTCTTGTCCAATTAGGGTTTTTAAGCAATCTTGTGCATCCAATAAGTTCATTTGTGTCATGGGATTCATATTTAGGTCATTTTCGTCCTCCCTAGGCTTATTCTTGTCCAATTAGGGTTTTTAAGCAATCTTGTGCATCCAATAAGTTCATTTGTGTCATGGGATTCATATTTAGGTCATTTTCGTCCTCCCTAGGCTTATTCTTGTCCAATTAGGGTTTTTAAGCAATCTTGTGCATCCAATAAGTTCATTTGTGTCATGGGATTCATATTTAGGTCATTTTCGTCCTCCCTAGGCTTATTCTTGTCCAATTAGGGTTTTTAAGCAATCTTGTGCATCCAATAAGTTCATTTGTGTCATGGGATTCATATTTAGGTCATTTTCGTCCTCCCTAGGCTTATTCTTGTCCAATTAGGGTTTTTAAGCAATCTTGTGCATCCAATAAGTTCATTTGTGTCATGGGATTCATATTTAGGTCATTTTCGTCCTCCATAGGCTTATTCTTGTCCAAGTAGGGATTTTAAAAAATCTTTTGCATCCAATAAGTTCATTTGTGTCATCGGATTCACATTTAGGTCATTTTCGTCCTCCCTAGGCTTATTCTTGTCCAATTAGGGTTTTTAACCAATCTTGTGCATCCAATAAGTTCATTTGTGTCATGGGATTCACATTTAGGTCATTTTCGTCCTCCCTAGACTTATACTTGTCTAATTAGGGTTTTTAACCAATCTTGTGCATCCAATAAGTTCATTTGTGTCATGGGATTCACATTTAGGTCATTTTCGTCCTCCCTAGACTTATACTTGTCTAATTAGGGTTTTTAACCAATCTTGTGCATCCAATAAGTTCATTTGTGTCATGGGATTCACATTTAGGTCATTTTCGTCCTCCCTAGGCTTATTCTTGTCCAATTAGGGTTTTTAAGCAATCTTGTGCATCCAATAAGTTCATTTGTGTCATGGGATTCACATCTAGGTCATTTTTTGTCCTCCATAGGTTTATTCTTGTCCAATTAGGGTTTTTAACCAATCTTGTGCATCCAATAAGTTCATTTGTGTCATTGGATGAACATTTAGGTCATTTTCGTCCTGCCTAGGCTTATTCTTGTCCAATTAGGGGTTTTAACCAATCTTGTGCATCCAATAAGTTCATTTGTGTCATAGGATTCACATTTAGGTCATTTTCGTCCTCCCTAGACTTATTCAGGTCCAATTAGGATTTTTAACCAATCTTGTGCATCCAATACGACTGTTTGTGTGATAGGATGAACATTTAGGTCATTCTCGTCCTCCTCAGGCGTATTCTTGTCCAATGAGGGTTTTTATCCAATGTTGCGCATCCAATGAGTTTATTTGTGTCATTGGATGAACATTTAGGTCATTCTTGTCCTCCCTAGGTTAATTCTAGTCCAATTAGGGGTTTTAACCAATCTTATGCATCCAGTAGGTGTGTTTGTGTGATTGGATGAACATTTAGGTCATTTTCGTCGTCCTTTGGCTTATTCTTGTCCAATTAGTGTTTATAACCAATCTTGGGCATCCAATAAGTTCATTTGTGTCATTGGATGAACATTTAGGTCATTTTGGTCTTCTCTATGTTTATTCTAGTCCAATTAGGGTTTTGAACCAATCTTGTTTATCCAATAGGTGTGTTTGTGTCATTGGATAAACATTTAGGTAATTTTCGTCCTCCCTAGGCTTATTCTTGTCCAATTAGGGTTTTTAACCAATCTTGTGCATCCAATCAGCTCATTTGTGTCATGGGATTCACATTTAGGTCATTTTCGTCCTCCCTAGGCTTATTCTTGTCCAATTAGGGTTTTTAACCAATCTTGTGCATCCAATCAGCTCATTTGTGTCATGGGATTCACATTTAGGTCATTTTCGTCCTCCATAGGCTTATTATTGTCCAATTAGGGGTTTTAACCAATATTGTGCATCCAATAAGTTCATTTGTGTCATTGGATGAACATTTAGGTCATTTTCGTCCTCCCTAGGCTTATTCTTGTCCAGTTATAATTTTTGACAAATCTTTCGCATCCAATAAGTTCATTTGTGTTATGGGATTCACCATCAGGTCATTTTCGTCCTCCATAGGCTTGATCTTGTCCAATTAGGGTTTTTATCCAATGTTGTGTATCCAATAAGTTCGTTTGTGTCATTGGATGAACATTTAGGTCATTTTCGTCCTCCTTAGGTTTAATCTAGTTCAATTAGGGCTTTTTACCAATCTTGTGCATCCAATAGGTGTGTTTGTGTCAGTGGATAAACATTTAGGTCATTTTCGTCCTCCTTAGGTTTAATCTAGTTCAATTAGGGCTTTTTACCAATCTTGTGCATCCCATAGGTGTATTTGTGTTATTGGATTAACATTTAGATCATTTTCTTCCTCCCTTGGCTGATTCTTGTACAATTAGGGTTTGTAACAAATCTTGTGCATCCAGTAGGTTCATTTGTATCATTGGATGAACATTTAGTTCATTTTCGTCCTCCCTAGGTTTATTTTAGTCCAATTATGGTTTTTAACCAATCTTGTGCATCCAATAAGTTCATTTGTGTCACGGGATTCACATTTAGGTCATTTTCGCCCTCCCTAGACTTATTCTTGTCCAATTAGGGTTTTTAACCAGTCTTGTGCATCCAATAAGTTCATTTGTGTCACGGGATTCACATTTAGGTCATTTTCGCCCTCCCTAGACTTATTCTTGTCCAATTAGGGTTTTTAACCAATCTTGTGCATCCAATAAGTTCATTTGTGTCACGGGATTCACATTTAGGTCATTTTTTTCCTCCCTAGACTTATTCATGTCCAATTAGGGGTTTTAACCAATCTTGTGCATCCAATAAGTTCATTTGTGTCATGGGATTCACATTTAGGTCATTTTCGCCCTCCCTAGACTTATTCTTGTCCAATTAGGGTTTTTAACCTATCTTGTGCATCCAATAAGTTCATTTGTGTCATGGGATTCACATTTAGGTCATTTTCGCCCTCCCTAGACTTATTCTTGTCCAATTAGGGTTTTTAACCTATCTTGTGCATCCAATAAGTTCATTTGTGTCATGGCATTCATATTTAGGTCATTTTCGTCCTCCATAGGCTTATTCTTGTCCAATTAAGGTTTTTAACAAATCTTTTGCATCCAATAATTTCATTTGTGTCATCGGATTCACATTTAGGTCATTTTCGTCCTCCATAGGCTTGTTCGTGTCCAATTAGGGTTTTTAACCAATCTTGTGCATCCAATAGGTCTGTTTGTGTGATTGGATGAACATTTAGGTCATTCTCGTCCTCCCTAGGTTTATTCTTGTCCAATTAGGGTTTTTATCCAATGTTGTGCATCCAATAGGTGTGTTTGTGTCATTGGATGAACATTTAGGTCTATTTCGTCCTCCTTTGGCTTATTCTTGTCCTATTAGTGTTTTTAATCAATCTTGGGCATCCAATAAGTTCATTTGTGTCATCGGATGAACATTTAGGTCATTTTCGTCTTCCCTATATTTATTCTAGTCCAATTAGGGTTTTTAACCAATATTGTGCATCCAATAGGTGTGTTTGTGTCATTGGATAAACATTTAGGTCATTTTCGTCCTCCCTAGTCTTATTCTTGTCCAATTAGGGTTTTTAAGCAATCTTGTGCATCCAATAAGTTCATTTGTGTCATGGGATTCACATTTAGGTCATTTTCGTCCTCCCTAAGCTTATTCTTGTCCAATTAGGGTTTTTAACCAATCTTGTGCATCCAATAAGCTCATTTGTGTCATGGGATTCACATTTAGGTCATTTTCGTCCTCCCTAAGCTTATTCTTGTCCAATTAGGGTTTTTAACCAATCTTGTGCATCCAATAAGCTCATTTGTGTCATGGGATTCACATTTAGGTCATTTTCGTCCTCCCTAAGCTTATTCTTGTCCAATTAGGGTTTTTAACCAATCTTGTGCATCCAATAAGCTCATTTGTGTCATGGGATTCACATTTAGGTCATTTTCGTCCTCCCTAAGCTTATTCTTGTCCAATTAGGGTTTTTAACCAATCTTGTGCATCCAATAAGCTCATTTGTGTCATGGGATTCACATTTAGGTCATTTTCGTCCTCCCTAGACTTATTCTTGTCCAATTAGGGTTTTTAACCTATCTTGTGCATCCAATAAGTTCATTTGTGTCATGTGATTCATATTTAGGTCATTTTCGTCCTCCATAGGCTTATTCTTGTCCAATTAGGGATTTTAACCAATCTTGTGCATCCAATATGTGTGTTTGTGTCATTGGATGAACATTTAGGTCATTTTCGTCCTCCCTTGGCTTATTCTAGTCCAATTAGGGTTTTTAACCAATCTTGTTTATCCAATAGGTGTGTTTGTATCATTGGATAAACACTTAGGTCATTTACGCCCTTCCTAAGCTTATTCTTGTCCAGTTATGGTTTTTGACAAATCTTTCGCATCCAATAAGTTCATTTGTGTCATGGGATTCACCATTAGGTCATTTTCGTCCTCCATAGGCTTGTTCTTGTCCAATTAGGGTTTTTATCCAATGTTGGGCATCCAATAAGTTCGTTTGTGTCATTGGATGAACATTTAGGTCATTTTCATCCTCTTTACGTTAAATCTACTTCAATTAGGGCTTTTTACCAATCTTGTGCATCCCATAGGTGTATTTGTGTTATTGGATTAACATTTAGATCATTTTCTTCCTCCCTTGGCTGATTCTTGTACAATTAGGGTTTTTAACCAATCTTGTGCATCCAATAGGTTCATTTGTATCATTGGATGAACATTTAGGTCATTTTCGTCCTCCCTAGGTTTATTTTAGTCCAATTATGGTTTTTAACCAATCTCTTGCATCCAATAGGTGTGTTTGTGTCATTGGATAAACTTTTAGGTCATTTTCGTCCTCCCTAGGCTTATTCTGGTCCAATTAGGGTTTTTAACCAATCTTGTGCATCCAATAGGTGTGTTTGTGTCATTGGATGAACATTTAGGTCATTTTCGTCCTCGCTTGGCTTATTCTTGTCCAATTAGGTTTTTTAACCAATCTTGTGCATCCAATAAGTTCATTTGTGTCATTGGATGAACAATTAGTTTATTTTCATCCTCCTTAGGTTTATTTTAGTTCAATTAGGGTTTTTAACCAATCTTGTGCATCCAATAGGTGTGTTTGTGTCATTGGATGGACATTTAGGTCATTTTCGTCCTCCCTAGGATTATTCTTGTCCAATTAGGGTTTTTAACCAATCTTGTGCATCCAATAGGTGTGTTTGTGTCATTGGATGGACATTTAGGTCATTTTCGTCCTCCCTAGGATTATTCTTGTCCAATTAGGGTTTTTAACCAATCTTGTGCATCCAATAGGTGTGTTTGTGTCATTGGATGGACATTTAGGTCATTTTCGTCCTCCCTAGGATTATTCTTGTCCAATTAGGATTTTTAACCAATCTTGTGCATCCAATAGGTGTGTTTGTGTCATTGGATAAACACTTAGGTCATTTTCGTCCTCCCTAAGTTTATTCTTGTCCAATTAGTGTTTTTAAAAAATCTTTTGCATCCAATAAGTTCATTTGTGTCGTGGGATTCACATTTAAGTCATTTTCGTCCTCAATAAGCTTGTTCTTGTCCAATTAGGGTTTTTAACCAATCTTATGCATCCAATAGGTTTGTTTGTGTGATTGGATGAACATTTAGGTCATTCACGTTCTCCCTAGGCTTATTCTTGTCCAATTAGGGTTTTTAACCAATCTTGTGCATCCAATAAGTTCATTTATGTTATTGGATGAACATTTATGTCATTTTTCGTCCTCCCTAGGTTTATTCTAGTCCAATTAGGGGTTTTAACCAATCTTGTGCATCCAATAGGTGTGTTTGTGTTATTGGATGAACATTTAGGTCTTTTTTTGTTGTAAAATAATGACCTCTATAGTCTGAAATATATGACAGTTTAAAACAAGATTCATATCATTTTAACAAAAGAACACTTTTATTAAACTCATGATCAATCACGGTCCCAAGGAATTATTTCTAAGCGAAGGTTCACACTTACATGTATTGACTAATAACTAGTCTAGAATATACAGTAATGTTTTACGGATTAATCAAGATACATGCATGCCAAATTACTCGTTCAAACGATATTAATGAAATCAAGATTAAGCATACAATCATACAATGAAAATAAAGAGTAAGCGTTAGAGAATGGTGCACCGCAATTTTATATTGGTTTAGTCGTCAATCAGACGACCTACGTCCAATCCCGAAATAAAACGATTTCGGCCTTTTTCAATAGAATCTTAGAAAGTGTTTTACAGATGTTCCAGCTCTCTCAGCCTATCAATCTTAAAACTCTCTCTCTCTATTCTATTTCGTAGCCACTGTATCCCAGAGTTTATCTCCAAACTCTTCCAAGATCACAGCAAAGTTTCTGCTTGATGAGCCATCTCACCAAAGAAGATAACTACCAGTTTCACCACTGAATTTTACCACAATTATTTCTTTACAAAACTTTGTTACAGAAAGTATAAAAGATGTACAGAGTTTGTCTCAATCACTAGCAATGTATCTCACATAAGAAGCTTGTTGTCCATTTGAGTGTTTGTGAGATCATTCTCTTTTTCTCTCAAGAAGTCTTTTTCAGCTCTCTATTGATTATGAATAATCATTGGTTTTTATGGATCTGAAAAAGCAATATCAAAAATATCATCAAAGGTTCTTAAGAGTTATGAGAAAATGATTCAAAACTGTTTATATAGTTTCTGAAAAAACAACTTATAAATCGATTTCCCAATCGATTTATTAATGTGATAAAGCAGGATTAATCGATTTCCCAATCGATTATCGAAAGTCTTGTTTTTCTTGAATCTTGAAACTATATAAACTAATCGATTACTTAATCGATTATTTAAATTCACTTTTCAGAAAAACATGTGTAGTTTATATATGAATCGATTGCATAATCGATGTCAGATGTTTTGTTCCAACAACGAGATCAAAACAATCGATTACATAGTCGATTCATTTATTCACATAATCGATGCAGTCCTACACATATAATCGATTTGGCCATATACTAAGAGTTCCCTGTAACTTCAAATATTGTTTCAATCGATTTGCCAATCGATTTTGGTGTAAAACAGGAACTCAACTTATTTCAAGTAAATCAACGTGCCAATCGATTTGGTAGTATGTTTCTGAGAAATGAAGTTACCAGTTGGTTCATCTCAATCGATTTCCTAATCGATTGATACCAAACCTGTCATAATTGAATTTTTCACAATGGATTGTCCAATCGATTGTGTTTGTCACATACCATGTTAATTTTGAAAACTTATTTACACAATCGATTAGTGTGCTACATGGGTTGGCCTTGTGACTTGTCCAATCGATGTGTCAATCGATATATTTAATTTGCTTCAGTCTTTGTGATTGTAACAATCGATCTGCCAATCGATTAGTATGCTAAACAGCTTCCCTCTGACTTGCACAATTTTTATCACTGATTGTGCCAGTCGATTGCCTAATCGATTGTTTAATCACAGACTGTATGTTTTCATACAACCCTTTTACAGAATCGATTGCTTAATCAATTTTCGCAGTAAATATTCCAACTTTTGTTGATTCCTTGAGTTCCAAGCAATTGTCTCAAGTATGTAGGGTTGAGTTGTTGTTCCTGCAATCTTACTTAGTTAAAATGTTAGATTTATCATATGATGTATGAACATTGTATGTTTGTTAATTATGTCAAAATTAGGATTAAGAGGACTAAAGTCCAACAATCTCCCCCTTTTTGCATAAGTGACAAGCATACAATTTTAACTTGAGTTGAGCATTTCAAGATATAAAATTAACAACAAGAAATAGTTTCATAGCATCATAGGTACCAGTATCAGATTACAATATCAGAGCATAAATACCAATACTATATTTATCAATATCAGAGTGATTAATATAATAGGTCATCAGTCATCAGAGTATCAATATACAGCAGTAAAAACATCATAAGTATGAAATGTAAAAGTTACCACAAGTTATTATAAACAAGTTATAAATTCTCTCCCCCTTTGTCAGATAATGCAAAAAGGAGAGAGTAGCAAAACAAGTTTGCTCCCCCTATGTTAGTAAACATATGCACTGGGGATAATAACGATGTCACAAAAAAAAATATCAGAGCAAGACATATGCAGATTAAATAGATTATGGTAGTGGATAACAAGGAACAATTGAATAAACGTGCTAATTCATTATATATGGAAGAAACTAATACAGCAATAACAAGATATTACAACACAACAAAGAATTTAAAAACCTAATCACCTAAACAGGGCTGGTCCTCACTATTAGCTAAGGGAGAGGTAGAGACCGCTGTATTACCCTCAGCAGGTGTCTCCTCAACGTGAGGTTCAGAACTATCTAGGGGAGTGGGATTCTGTTCCTCTGTTGCTTGCCGGCCGATATCCGCAATATCTTCAAAAGATAGCTTGATGCCCAAATGAACTTGTATTGCATCAACATTCTGAACAACTGAATTCAGAGATGCCTGGAGAGTCTTCAAATGAGCTTCCATTCTTGCATTTGACTCTTGCATTTTGGCGTTGTGAGCCATTTGAGCTTCCATAAATTCCAGCAGTTTTGCGAAGTAGTCAGGAGGGGCTGCTACTGGCTTAGCAGCTTGTTGCGGATTAGGTTGAACTTGTTCAACATTTGGTAGCGGTCTTATCCAAATGCCATGCACCCTTTTCAATTGCATCTGATTAACAATTGATTCACCAAAAATAAGGGTGGTTTTGGAAGATTCTTCATTGACAAGTGACACTTTGAAATGTCTCAGAATCTTGGTGATTAGTTGGGGGTAGGGCAACACCAGTTTGCTTTGTGATGCTTCCATCATGTGCCTTAGCACAATCCATGTCCAGCTCATCTTGAGCTCTTTGGACAGTCCCCATAGCAGCAGTATGTCCAGCTTCTGGACGACGGCATGGTTTCCGGATCGTGGCACAAGCATCTGGGTTAAAGTGTACATAAGCATCCGATGATGGACCTTCATTTGACCAATAGGCAACGAAATAGTTTCGATAAAACCTTCGACCATCAGGTCCTTCACAGCAGTGTGTCTATCAAAAGATGCTTCCCATCCTTCATCTGCAGCATCAGCATCAGAACTGCCATCTATTGATTTTCCATGGTAGGCAATCCTGACAAAGTTGAGAAATCTTCAAAGGACATGGAGATCCTTTTGCCTTTAACTTCAGCCTTGAAACCATTTTCAGTAAGCTTGAAGGAGGAGTAGAATTCTCTTATTAGCTTCGGATAAGTATCAAGAGAGAAGGAGAGAAAGTTTTCAAGACCATGAAACCTCAAATGATTTTGGAAAGTAAATCCGTCTGAATCAAAATAAGCGAAATCTAGAGTCCTTGCCTCATGGATTTTTCTTTTGAGAAAATCAGATGGAATAATAGCTTCTGCATCTTTATCCTTGGATGAAGGAAGGACGAAAATGACCTAAATGTGAATCCCATGACACAAATGAACTTATTGGATGCACAAGATTGGTTAAAACCCCTAATTGGACAAGAATAAGCCTAGGCATGACGAAAATGACCTAAATGTTCATCCAAACACACAAATGAACATATTGGATGCACAATATTGGTTAAAAACCCTAATTGGACAAGAATAAACGAAGGGAGGACGAAAATGACCTAAATGTTCATCCAATGACACAAACAAACCTATTGGATGCACAAGACAGGTTAAAACCCCTAATTGGACAAGAATAAGCATATGGAGGACGAAAATGACCTAAATGTGAATCCCATGACTCAAATGAGCTTATTCGATGCACAAGATTGGTTAAAAACTCTAATTGGACAAGAATAATCCTATGGAGGACAAAAATGACCTAAATGTGAATCCCATGACACAGATGAACTTATTGGATGCACAAGATTGCTTATAAACCCTAATTGGACAAGAATAAGTCTAGGGAGGACGAAAATGACCTAAATATTCATCCAATGACACAAACACACCTATTGGATGCACAAGAATTGTTAAAAACCCTAATTGGACTAGAATAAACATAGGGAAAACGAAAATGACCTAAATGTTCATCCCATGACACAAATGAACTTATTGGACGCACAAGATAATTTAAAAACCCTAATTGGACAAGAATAAGTCTAGGGAGGACGAAAATGACCTAAATGTGAATCCAATGACACAAACACACCTATTGGCACAAGATTGGTTAAAAACCCTAATTGGACTAGAATAAGCCAAGGGAGGACCAAAATGACCTAAGTGGTCATCCAATGACATAAACACCTCTATTGGATGCTCAAGATTTGTTAAAACCCCGAATTGGACAAGAATAAGCCTAGGGAGGACGGAAATGACCTAACTGTTTATCCAATGACACAAACACACCTATTGGATGCACAAGAATTGTTAAAAACCCTAATTGGACTAGAATAAACATAGGGAAAACGAAAATGACCTAAATGTTCATCCCATGACACAAATGAACTTATTGAATGCACAATATTGGTTCTAAACCCTAATTGGACAAGAATAAGCCAAGGGAGGACCAAAATGACCTAAGTGGTCATCCAATGACATAAACACCTCTATTGGATGCTCAAGATTTGTTAAAACCCCGAATTGGACAAGAATAAGCCAAGGGAGGACGAAAATGACCTAAATGTTCATCCAATGACACAAACACACCTATTGGATGCACAAGATTGGTTAAAACCCCTAATTGGACAAGAAAAAGACTAGGGAGGACGAAAATAACTTGAATGTTCATCCAATGACACAAACACACCTATTGGATGCACAAGATTGGTTAAAAACCCTAATTGGACTAGAATAAACATAGGGAAGACGAAAATGACCTAAATGTTCATCCCATGACACAAATGAACTTATTGGATGCACAAGATTGGTTAAAACCCCTAATTGGACAAGAAAAAGACTAGGGAGGACGAAAATAACTTTAATGTTCATCCAATGACACAAATGAACTTATTGAATGCACAATATTGGTTAAAAACCCTAATTGGACAAGAATAAGCCAAGCGAGGACGAAAATGACCTAAATGTGAATCCGATGACACAAACACACCTATTGGATGCACAAGATTGCTTAAAACCCCTAATTGGACAAGAATAAGCCAAGCGAGGACGAAAATGACCTAAATGTGAATCCGATGACACAAACACACCTATTGGATGCACAAGATTGCTTAAAACCCCTAATTGGACAAGAATAAGCCAAGCGAGGACGAAAATGACCTAAATGTGAATCCGATGACACAAACACACCTATTGGATGCACAAGATTGCTTAAAACCCCTAATTGGACAAGAATAAGCCAAGCGAGGACGAAAATGACCTAAATGTGAATCCGATGACACAAACACACCTATTGGATGCACAAGATTGCTTAAAACCCCTAATTGGACAAGAATAAGCCAAGCGAGGACGAAAATGACCTAAATGTGAATCCGATGACACAAACACACCTATTGGATGCACAAGATTGCTTAAAACCCCTAATTGGACAAGAATAAGCCAAGCGAGGACGAAAATGACCTAAATGTGAATCCCATGACACAAATGAACTTATTGGATGCCCAAGATTGGTTAAAAACCCTAATTGGACAAGAACAAGCCTATGGAGGACAAAAATGACCTAAATGTGAATCCGATGACACAAATGAACTTATTGGATGCAAAAGAATTGTTAAAAACCCTAATTGGACAAGAATAAGCCTATGGAGGACGAAAATGACCTAAATATCAATCCCATGACACAAATGAACTTATTGGATGCACAAGGTTGGTAAAAAGCCCTAATCGGACTGATTATACCTAGAGAGTACGAAAATGACCTAAATGGTCATCCAATGATACAAATGAATTTATTGGATGCACAAGATTGGTTAAAAACCCTAATTGGACAAGAATAAGCCAAGGGAGGATGAAAATGATCTCAATGTTAATCCAATAACATAAATGAACTTATTGGATGCACAAGATTGGTTAAAAACCCTAATTGGACAAGAATAAGCCTAGGGAGGACGAAAATGACCTAAATGTCCATCCAATGACAGAAACACACCTATTGGATGCACAAGATTGGTTAAAAACCCTAATTGAACTAAAATAAACCTAGGGAGGACGAAAATGAACTAATTGTTCATCCAATGACACAAATGAACTTATTGGATGCACAAGATTGGTTAAAAACCCTAATTGGACAAGAATAAGCCAAGCGAGGACGAAAATGACCTATATGTTCATCCAATGACACAAACACACCTATTGGATGCACAATATTGATTAAAAACCCTAATTAGACAAGAATAAGCCTAGGGAGGTCGAAAATGAGCTAAATGTTTATCCATTGACACAAACACACCTATTGGATGCACAAGATTGGTTAAAAACCATAATTGGACTAAAATAAACCTAGGGAGGACGAAAATGACCTAAATGTTCATCCCATGACACAAATGAACTTATCGGATGCACAAGATTGGTTAAAAACCATAATTGGACTAAAATAAACCTAGGGAGGATGAAAATGACCTAAATGTTCATCCCATGACACAAATGAACTTATCGGATGCACAAGATTGGTTAAAAACCATAATTGGACTAAAATAAACCTAGGGAGGATGAAAATGACCTAAATGTTCATCCCATGACACAAATGAACTTATCGGATGCACAAGATTGGTTAAAAACCATAATTGGACTAAAATAAACCTAGGGAGGATGAAAATGACCTAAATGTTCATCCCATGACACAAATGAACTTATCGGATGCACAAGATTGGTTAAAAACCATAATTGGACTAAAATAAACCTAGGGAGGATGAAAATGACCTAAATGTTCATCCCATGACACAAATGAACTTATCGGATGCACAAGATTGGTTAAAAACCATAATTGGACTAAAATAAACCTAGGGAGGATGAAAATGACCTAAATGTTCATCCCATGACACAAATGAACTTATCGGATGCACAAGATTGGTTAAAAACCATAATTGGACTAAAATAAACCTAGGGAGGATGAAAATGACCTAAATGTTCATCCCATGACACAAATGAACTTATCGGATGCACAAGATTGGTTAAAAACCATAATTGGACTAAAATAAACCTAGGGAGGATGAAAATGACCTAAATGTTCATCCCATGACACAAATGAACTTATCGGATGCACAAGATTGGTTAAAAACCATAATTGGACTAAAATAAACCTAGGGAGGATGAAAATGACCTAAATGTTCATCCCATGACACAAATGAACTTATCGGATGCACAAGATTGGTTAAAAACCATAATTGGACTAAAATAAACCTAGGGAGGATGAAAATGACCTAAATGTTCATCCCATGACACAAATGAACTTATCGGATGCACAAGATTGGTTAAAAACCATAATTGGACTAAAATAAACCTAGGGAGGATGAAAATGACCTAAATGTTCATCCCATGACACAAATGAACTTATCGGATGCACAAGATTGGTTAAAAACCATAATTGGACTAAAATAAACCTAGGGAGGATGAAAATGACCTAAATGTTCATCCCATGACACAAATGAACTTATCGGATGCACAAGATTGGTTAAAAACCATAATTGGACTAAAATAAACCTAGGGAGGATGAAAATGACCTAAATGTTCATCCCATGACACAAATGAACTTATCGGATGCACAAGATTGGTTAAAAACCATAATTGGACTAAAATAAACCTAGGGAGGATGAAAATGACCTAAATGTTCATCCCATGACACAAATGAACTTATCGGATGCACAAGATTGGTTAAAAACCATAATTGGACTAAAATAAACCTAGGGAGGATGAAAATGACCTAAATGTTCATCCCATGACACAAATGAACTTATCGGATGCACAAGATTGGTTAAAAACCATAATTGGACTAAAATAAACCTAGGGAGGATGAAAATGACCTAAATGTTCATCCCATGACACAAATGAACTTATCGGATGCACAAGATTGGTTAAAAACCATAATTGGACTAAAATAAACCTAGGGAGGATGAAAATGACCTAAATGTTCATCCCATGACACAAATGAACTTATCGGATGCACAAGATTGGTTAAAAACCATAATTGGACTAAAATAAACCTAGGGAGGATGAAAATGACCTAAATGTTCATCCCATGACACAAATGAACTTATCGGATGCACAAGATTGGTTAAAAACCATAATTGGACTAAAATAAACCTAGGGAGGATGAAAATGACCTAAATGTTCATCCCATGACACAAATGAACTTATCGGATGCACAAGATTGGTTAAAAACCATAATTGGACTAAAATAAACCTAGGGAGGATGAAAATGACCTAAATGTTCATCCCATGACACAAATGAACTTATCGGATGCACAAGATTGGTTAAAAACCATAATTGGACTAAAATAAACCTAGGGAGGATGAAAATGACCTAAATGTTCATCCCATGACACAAATGAACTTATCGGATGCACAAGATTGGTTAAAAACCATAATTGGACTAAAATAAACCTAGGGAGGATGAAAATGACCTAAATGTTCATCCCATGACACAAATGAACTTATCGGATGCACAAGATTGGTTAAAAACCATAATTGGACTAAAATAAACCTAGGGAGGATGAAAATGACCTAAATGTTCATCCCATGACACAAATGAACTTATCGGATGCACAAGATTGGTTAAAAACCATAATTGGACTAAAATAAACCTAGGGAGGATGAAAATGACCTAAATGTTCATCCCATGACACAAATGAACTTATCGGATGCACAAGATTGGTTAAAAACCATAATTGGACTAAAATAAACCTAGGGAGGATGAAAATGACCTAAATGTTCATCCCATGACACAAATGAACTTATCGGATGCACAAGATTGGTTAAAAACCATAATTGGACTAAAATAAACCTAGGGAGGATGAAAATGACCTAAATGTTCATCCCATGACACAAATGAACTTATCGGATGCACAAGATTGGTTAAAAACCATAATTGGACTAAAATAAACCTAGGGAGGATGAAAATGACCTAAATGTTCATCCCATGACACAAATGAACTTATCGGATGCACAAGATTGGTTAAAAACCATAATTGGACTAAAATAAACCTAGGGAGGATGAAAATGACCTAAATGTTCATCCCATGACACAAATGAACTTATCGGATGCACAAGATTGGTTAAAAACCATAATTGGACTAAAATAAACCTAGGGAGGATGAAAATGACCTAAATGTTCATCCCATGACACAAATGAACTTATCGGATGCACAAGATTGGTTAAAAACCATAATTGGACTAAAATAAACCTAGGGAGGATGAAAATGACCTAAATGTTCATCCCATGACACAAATGAACTTATCGGATGCACAAGATTGGTTAAAAACCATAATTGGACTAAAATAAACCTAGGGAGGATGAAAATGACCTAAATGTTCATCCCATGACACAAATGAACTTATCGGATGCACAAGATTGGTTAAAAACCATAATTGGACTAAAATAAACCTAGGGAGGATGAAAATGACCTAAATGTTCATCCCATGACACAAATGAACTTATCGGATGCACAAGATTGGTTAAAAACCATAATTGGACTAAAATAAACCTAGGGAGGATGAAAATGACCTAAATGTTCATCCCATGACACAAATGAACTTATCGGATGCACAAGATTGGTTAAAAACCATAATTGGACTAAAATAAACCTAGGGAGGATGAAAATGACCTAAATGTTCATCCCATGACACAAATGAACTTATCGGATGCACAAGATTGGTTAAAAACCATAATTGGACTAAAATAAACCTAGGGAGGATGAAAATGACCTAAATGTTCATCCCATGACACAAATGAACTTATCGGATGCACAAGATTGGTTAAAAACCATAATTGGACTAAAATAAACCTAGGGAGGATGAAAATGACCTAAATGTTCATCCCATGACACAAATGAACTTATCGGATGCACAAGATTGGTTAAAAACCATAATTGGACTAAAATAAACCTAGGGAGGATGAAAATGACCTAAATGTTCATCCCATGACACAAATGAACTTATCGGATGCACAAGATTGGTTAAAAACCATAATTGGACTAAAATAAACCTAGGGAGGATGAAAATGACCTAAATGTTCATCCCATGACACAAATGAACTTATCGGATGCACAAGATTGGTTAAAAACCATAATTGGACTAAAATAAACCTAGGGAGGATGAAAATGACCTAAATGTTCATCCCATGACACAAATGAACTTATCGGATGCACAAGATTGGTTAAAAACCATAATTGGACTAAAATAAACCTAGGGAGGACGAAAATGACCTAAATGATCATCCAACGATACAAATGAACCTATTGTATGCACAAGATTGGTTACAAACCCTAATTGTACAAAAATCAGCCAAGGGAGGAAGAAAATGATCTAAATGTTAATCCAATGACACAAATACACCTATGGGATGCACAGGATTGGTAAAAAGCCCTAATTGAACTAGATTAAACCTAAGGAGGACGAAAATGACCTAAATGTTCATCCAATGACAGAAACGAACTTATTGGATGCACAACATTGGATGAAAATCCTAATTGGACAAGAACAAGCCTATGGAGGACGAAAATGACCTAATGGTGAATCCCATAACACAAATGAACTTATTGGATGCGAAAGATTTAACAAAAACCATAACTGGACAAGAATAAGCTTAGGGAGGACGAAAATTACCTAAGTGTTTACCCAATGATACAAACACACCTATTGGATGGACAAGATTGGTTAAAAACCCTAATTGGACTAGAATAAGCCAAGGGAGGACGAAAATGACCTAAATGATCATCCAATGACACAAACAGACCTATTGAATTCACAAAATTTGTTTAAAACCCTAATTGGACAAGAATAAGCCTATGGAGGACGAAAATGACCTAAATATGAATCCCATGACACAAATGAACTTATTGGATGCACAAGGTTGGTAAAAAGCCCTAATCGAACTGATTAAATCTAGAGAGTACGAAAATGACCTAAATGGTCATCCAATGATACAAATGAATTTATTGGATGCACAAGATTGGTAAAAAACCCTAATTGGACAAGAATAAACCAAGGGAGGATGAAAATGATCTAAATGTTAATCCAATAACATAAATGAACGTATTGGATGCACAAGATTGGTTAAAAACCCTAATTAGACAAGAATAAGCCTAGGGAGGACGAAAATGACCTAAATGTCCATCCAATGACACAAACACACCTATTGGATGCACAAGATTGGTTAAAAACCCTAATTGAACTAAAATAAACCTAGGGAGGATGAAAATGAACTAATTGTTCATCCAATGACACAAATGAACTTATTGGATGCACAAGATTGGTTAAAAAACCTAATTGGACAAGAATAAGCCAAGCGAGGACGAAAATGACCTAAATGTTCATCCAATGACACAAACACACCTATTGGATGTACAAGATTGGTTAAAAACCCTAATTGGACAATAATAAGCCTAGGGCGGACGAAAATGAATTAAATATGAATCCCATGACACAAATGAACTTATTGGATGCACAAGATAGGTTAAATACCCTAATTGGACTAGAATAAGCCTAGGGAGGACGGAAATGACCTAAATGTCCATCCAATGACAGAAACACACCTATTGGATGGACAAGATTGGTTAAAAACCTTAATTGGACAAGAATAAGCCAAGCGAGGACGAAAATGACCTAATGGTGAATCCCATAACACAAATGAACTTATTAGATGCACAAGATTGGTTAATTAAAAACCCTAATTGGACTAGAATAAGCCTAGGGAGGACGGAAATGACCTAAATGTCCATCCAATGACAGAAACACACCTATTGGATGGACAAGATTGGTTAAAAACCTTAATTGGACAAGAATAAGCCAAGCGAGGACGAAAATGACCTAATGGTGAATCCCATAACACAAATGAACTTATTAGATGCACAAGATTGGTTAATTAAAAACCCTAATTGGACTAGAATAAGCCTAGGGAGGACGGAAATGACCTAAATGTCCATCCAATGACAGAAACACACCTATTGGATGGACAAGATTGGTTAAAAACCTTAATTGGACAAGAATAAGCCAAGCGAGGACGAAAATGACCTAATGGTGAATCCCATAACACAAATGAACTTATTAGATGCACAAGATTGGTTAATTAAAAACCCTAATTGGACTAGAATAAGCCTAGGGAGGACGGAAATGACCTAAATGTCCATCCAATGACAGAAACACACCTATTGGATGGACAAGATTGGTTAAAAACCTTAATTGGACAAGAATAAGCCAAGCGAGGACGAAAATGACCTAATGGTGAATCCCATAACACAAATGAACTTATTAGATGCACAAGATTGGTTAATTAAAAACCCTAATTGGACTAGAATAAGCCTAGGGAGGACGGAAATGACCTAAATGTCCATCCAATGACAGAAACACACCTATTGGATGGACAAGATTGGTTAAAAACCTTAATTGGACAAGAATAAGCCAAGCGAGGACGAAAATGACCTAATGGTGAATCCCATAACACAAATGAACTTATTAGATGCACAAGATTGGTTAATTAAAAACCCTAATTGGACTAGAATAAGCCTAGGGAGGACGGAAATGACCTAAATGTCCATCCAATGACAGAAACACACCTATTGGATGGACAAGATTGGTTAAAAACCTTAATTGGACAAGAATAAGCCAAGCGAGGACGAAAATGACCTAATGGTGAATCCCATAACACAAATGAACTTATTAGATGCACAAGATTGGTTAATTAAAAACCCTAATTGGACTAGAATAAGCCTAGGGAGGACGGAAATGACCTAAATGTCCATCCAATGACAGAAACACACCTATTGGATGGACAAGATTGGTTAAAAACCTTAATTGGACAAGAATAAGCCAAGCGAGGACGAAAATGACCTAATGGTGAATCCCATAACACAAATGAACTTATTAGATGCACAAGATTGGTTAATTAAAAACCCTAATTGGACTAGAATAAGCCTAGGGAGGACGGAAATGACCTAAATGTCCATCCAATGACAGAAACACACCTATTGGATGGACAAGATTGGTTAAAAACCTTAATTGGACAAGAATAAGCCAAGCGAGGACGAAAATGACCTAATGGTGAATCCCATAACACAAATGAACTTATTAGATGCACAAGATTGGTTAATTAAAAACCCTAATTGGACTAGAATAAGCCTAGGGAGGACGGAAATGACCTAAATGTCCATCCAATGACAGAAACACACCTATTGGATGGACAAGATTGGTTAAAAACCTTAATTGGACAAGAATAAGCCAAGCGAGGACGAAAATGACCTAATGGTGAATCCCATAACACAAATGAACTTATTAGATGCACAAGATTGGTTAATTAAAAACCCTAATTGGACTAGAATAAGCCTAGGGAGGACGGAAATGACCTAAATGTCCATCCAATGACAGAAACACACCTATTGGATGGACAAGATTGGTTAAAAACCTTAATTGGACAAGAATAAGCCAAGCGAGGACGAAAATGACCTAATGGTGAATCCCATAACACAAATGAACTTATTAGATGCACAAGATTGGTTAATTAAAAACCCTAATTGGACTAGAATAAGCCTAGGGAGGACGGAAATGACCTAAATGTCCATCCAATGACAGAAACACACCTATTGGATGGACAAGATTGGTTAAAAACCTTAATTGGACAAGAATAAGCCAAGCGAGGACGAAAATGACCTAATGGTGAATCCCATAACACAAATGAACTTATTAGATGCACAAGATTGGTTAATTAAAAACCCTAATTGGACTAGAATAAGCCTAGGGAGGACGGAAATGACCTAAATGTCCATCCAATGACAGAAACACACCTATTGGATGGACAAGATTGGTTAAAAACCTTAATTGGACAAGAATAAGCCAAGCGAGGACGAAAATGACCTAATGGTGAATCCCATAACACAAATGAACTTATTAGATGCACAAGATTGGTTAATTAAAAACCCTAATTGGACTAGAATAAGCCTAGGGAGGACGGAAATGACCTAAATGTCCATCCAATGACAGAAACACACCTATTGGATGGACAAGATTGGTTAAAAACCTTAATTGGACAAGAATAAGCCAAGCGAGGACGAAAATGACCTAATGGTGAATCCCATAACACAAATGAACTTATTAGATGCACAAGATTGGTTAATTAAAAACCCTAATTGGACTAGAATAAGCCTAGGGAGGACGGAAATGACCTAAATGTCCATCCAATGACAGAAACACACCTATTGGATGGACAAGATTGGTTAAAAACCTTAATTGGACAAGAATAAGCCAAGCGAGGACGAAAATGACCTAATGGTGAATCCCATAACACAAATGAACTTATTAGATGCACAAGATTGGTTAATTAAAAACCCTAATTGGACTAGAATAAGCCTAGGGAGGACGGAAATGACCTAAATGTCCATCCAATGACAGAAACACACCTATTGGATGGACAAGATTGGTTAAAAACCTTAATTGGACAAGAATAAGCCAAGCGAGGACGAAAATGACCTAATGGTGAATCCCATAACACAAATGAACTTATTAGATGCACAAGATTGGTTAATTAAAAACCCTAATTGGACTAGAATAAGCCTAGGGAGGACGAAAATGACCTAAATGTTCATCCAATGACACAAACGAATTTATTGGATGCACAACATTGGATGAAAATCCTAATTGGACAAGAACAACCCTATGGAGGACGAAAATGACCTAATGGTGAATCCCATAACACAACTGAACTTATTGGATGCGAAAGATTTGTCAAAAACCATAACTGGACAAGAATAAGCTTAGGGAGGACGAAAATTACCTAAGTGTTTATCCAATGATACAAACACACCTATTGGATGCACAAGATTGGTTAAAAACTTAATTGGACAAGAATAAGCCAAGGCACCTATTGGATGCACAAGATTGGTTAAAAACTTAATTGGACAAGAATAAGCCAAGGCACCTATTGGATGCACAAGATTGGTTAAAAACTTAATTGGACAAGAATAAGCCAAGGCACCTATTGGATGCACAAGATTGGTTAAAAACTTAATTGGACAAGAATAAGCCAAGGCACCTATTGGATGCACAAGATTGGTTAAAAACTTAATTGGACAAGAATAAGCCAAGGCACCTATTGGATGCACAAGATTGGTTAAAAACTTAATTGGACAAGAATAAGCCAAGGCACCTATTGGATGCACAAGATTGGTTAAAAACTTAATTGGACAAGAATAAGCCAAGGCACCTATTGGATGCACAAGATTGGTTAAAAACTTAATTGGACAAGAATAAGCCAAGGCACCTATTGGATGCACAAGATTGGTTAAAAACTTAATTGGACAAGAATAAGCCAAGGCACCTATTGGATGCACAAGATTGGTTAAAAACTTAATTGGACAAGAATAAGCCAAGGCACCTATTGGATGCACAAGATTGGTTAAAAACTTAATTGGACAAGAATAAGCCAAGGCACCTATTGGATGCACAAGATTGGTTAAAAACTTAATTGGACAAGAATAAGCCAAGGCACCTATTGGATGCACAAGATTGGTTAAAAACTTAATTGGACAAGAATAAGCCAAGGCACCTATTGGATGCACAAGATTGGTTAAAAACTTAATTGGACAAGAATAAGCCAAGGCACCTATTGGATGCACAAGATTGGTTAAAAACTTAATTGGACAAGAATAAGCCAAGGCACCTATTGGATGCACAAGATTGGTTAAAAACTTAATTGGACAAGAATAAGCCAAGGCACCTATTGGATGCACAAGATTGGTTAAAAACTTAATTGGACAAGAATAAGCCAAGGCACCTATTGGATGCACAAGATTGGTTAAAAACTTAATTGGACAAGAATAAGCCAAGGCACCTATTGGATGCACAAGATTGGTTAAAAACTTAATTGGACAAGAATAAGCCAAGGCACCTATTGGATGCACAAGATTGGTTAAAAACTTAATTGGACAAGAATAAGCCAAGGCACCTATTGGATGCACAAGATTGGTTAAAAACTTAATTGGACAAGAATAAGCCAAGGCACCTATTGGATGCACAAGATTGGTTAAAAACTTAATTGGACAAGAATAAGCCAAGGCACCTATTGGATGCACAAGATTGGTTAAAAACTTAATTGGACAAGAATAAGCCAAGGCACCTATTGGATGCACAAGATTGGTTAAAAACTTAATTGGACAAGAATAAGCCAAGGCACCTATTGGATGCACAAGATTGGTTAAAAACTTAATTGGACAAGAATAAGCCAAGGCACCTATTGGATGCACAAGATTGGTTAAAAACTTAATTGGACAAGAATAAGCCAAGGCACCTATTGGATGCACAAGATTGGTTAAAAACTTAATTGGACAAGAATAAGCCAAGGCACCTATTGGATGCACAAGATTGGTTAAAAACTTAATTGGACAAGAATAAGCCAAGGCACCTATTGGATGCACAAGATTGGTTAAAAACTTAATTGGACAAGAATAAGCCAAGGCACCTATTGGATGCACAAGATTGGTTAAAAACTTAATTGGACAAGAATAAGCCTAGGGAGGACGAAAATCACCTAAATGTTTATCCAATGACACAAACACATCTATTGGATGCACAAGATTGGTTAGAAACCATAATTGGACTAAAATAAACCTAGGGAGGACGAAAATGACCTAAATGTTCATCCAATGGTACAAATGAACCTATTGGATGCCCAAGATTGGTTACAAACCCTAATTGTACAAGAATCAACCAAGGGAGGAAGAAAATGATGTAAATGTTAATCCTATAACACAAATACACCTATGGGATGCACAAGATTGGTAAAAAGCCCTAATTGAACTAGATTAAACCTAAGGAGGACGAAAATGACCTAAATGTTCATCCAATGACACAGAAGAACTTATTGGATGCACAACATTGGATAAAAACCCTAATTGGACAAGAACAAGCATATGGAGGACGAAAATGACCTAATGGTGAATCCCATGACACAAATGAACTTATTGGATGGAAAGATTTGTCAAAAACCATAACTTGACAAGAATAAACTTAGGGAGGACGAAAATTACATAAGTTTTTATCCAATGATACAAACACACCTATTGGATGCACAAGATTGGTTAAAAACCCTAATTGGACTAGAATAAGCCAAAGGAGGACGAAAATGACCTAAATGTTCATCCAATGACACATACACACCTATTGGATACACAAGATTGGTTAAAAACCGTAATTGGACAAGAATAACCCTAGGGTGGACGAAAATGACCTAAATGTTCATCCAATGACACAATTGAACTTATGGAATGCACAATATTGGTTAAAAATCCTAATTGGACAAGAATAAGCCAAGGGAGGACGAAAATGACCTAAATGTTTATCCAATGACACAAACAAACCTATTGGATGCACAAGATTGGTTAAAACCCCTAATTGGACAAGAATAAGCCTAGGGAGGACGAAAATGACCTAAATGTTCATCCAATGACACAAATGAACTTATTGGATGCACAATATTGGTTAAAAACCCTAATTAGACAAGAATAAGCCTAGGGAGGACAAAATTGACCTAAAAGTGAATCCCATGACACAAATGAACTTATTGGATGCACAAGATTGGTTAAAATCCCTAATTGGACAAGAATAAGCCTAGGGAGGACGAAAATGACCTAAATGTTCATCCAATGACACAAATGAACTTATTGGATGCACAATGTTGATTAAAAACCCTAATTGGACAAGAATAAGCCAAGGGAGGACGAAAATGACCTAAATGTTCATCCAATGACACAAACAAACCTATTTGATGCACAAAATTGGTTAAAACCCCTAATTGGACAATAATAAGCCTATGGAGGACGAAAATGTCCTAAATGTGAATCCCATGACACAAATGAGCTTATTGGATGCACAAGATTGGGTAAAAACCCTAATTGGACAAGAATAAGCCTTGGGAGGACGAAAATTACCTAAATGTGAATCCCATGACACTAATGAACTTATTGGATGCACAAGATTGCTTAAAAACCCTAATTGGACAAGAATAAACCTAGGGAGGACGAAAATGACCTGAATGTTTATCCAATGACACAAACACACCTATTGGACGCACAAGATTGGTTAAAAACCCTAATTGGACTAGAATAAACCTAGAGAAGACGAAAATGACCTAAATGTTCATCCAATGACACAAATGAACTTATTGGATGCACAAGATTGGTTAAAAACACTAATTGGACAAGAATAAGCCAAAAGAGGACGAAAATGACCTAAATGTTCATCCAATGACACAAACACACCTATTGGATGCATAAGATTAGTTAAAACCCCTAATTGGACTAGAATTAACCTAGGGAGGACAAAAATGACCTTAATGTTCATCCAATGACACAAATAAACTTATTGGATGCGCAACATTGGATAAAAACCCTCATTGGACAAGAATAAGCCTAGGGAGGACGAGAATGACCTAAATGTTCATCCAACCACACAAACAGTCCTATTGAATGCACAAGATTGGTTAAAAATCCTAATTGGACATGAATAAGTCTAGGCAGGACGAAAATGACCTAAATGTTCATCCAATGACACAAATGAACTTATTGAATGCACAAGATTGGTTAAAAACCCTGATTGGACAAGAATAAGTCTATGGAGGACGAAAATGACCTAAATGTGAATCCCATGACACAAATGAACTTATTGGATGCACAAGATTGCTTAAAAACCCTAATTGGACAAGAATAAGCCTAGGGAGGACGGAAATGACCTAAATGTTTTTCAATGCACAAACAAACCTATTGGATGCATAAGATTGGTTAAAACTCCTAATTGGACTAGAATAAACATAGGGAAGACGAAAATGACCTAAATGTTCATCCCATGACACAAATGAACTTATTGGATGCAGAAGATAGGTGAAAAATCCTAATTGGACAAGAATAAGTCTAGGGAGGACGAAAATGACCTAAATGTGAATCCCATGACACAAATGAACTTATTGGATGCACAAGATTGGTTAAAACCCCTAATTGGACAAGAAAAACCCTAGGGACGACGAAAATGACCTAAATGTTCATCCAATGACACAACTGAACTTATGGAATGCACAATATTGGTTAAAAATCCTAATTGGACAAGAATAAGCCAAGGGAGGACGAAAATGACCTAAATGTTTATCCAATGATACAAACAAACCTATTGGATGCACAAGATTGGTTAAAACCCCTAATTGGACAAGAATAAGCCTATGGAGGACGAAAATGACCTAAATGTGAATCCCGTGACACAAATGAGCTTATTGGATGCACAAGATTGGTTAAAAACCCTAATTGGAAAAGAATAAGCCAAAGGAGGACGAAAATGACCTAAATGTTCATCCAATGACACAAACACACCTATTGGATGCACAAGATTGGTTAAAAACCCTAATTGGACAAGAATAAGCCTAGGGAGGACAAAAATGACCTAAATGTTTATCCAATGACACAAACACACCTATTGGATGCACAAGATTGGTTGAAAACCATAATTGGACTAAAATAAACCTAGGGACGACGAAAATGACCTAAATGTTCATCCAATGGTACAAATGAACCTATTGGATGCACAAGATTGGTTAAAAACCCTAATTGTACAAGAAACAGCCAAGGGAGGAAGAAAATGATCTAAATGTTAATCCAATAACACAAATACACCTATGGGATGCACAAGATTGGTAAAAAGCCCTAATTGAACTAGATTAAACCTAAGGAGGACGAAAATGACCTAAATGTTCATCCAATGACACAAACACACCTATTGGATGCACAAGATTGGTTGAAAACCATAATTGGACTAAAATAAACCTAGGGACGACGAAAATGACCTAAATGTTCATCAAATGACACAAACACACCTATTAGATGCACAAGATTGGTAAAAAGCCCTACTCGAAATAGATTAAACCTACGGAATACGAAAATCACCTAAATGTTCATCCAATGACACAAATGAACTTATTGGATGCACAAGATTGGTTAAAAACACTAATTGGCCAAGAATAAGCTAAGCGAGGACGAAAATAACCTAAATTTTCATTCAATGACACAAACACACCTATTGGATGCACAAGATTGGTTAAAAACCCTAATTGGACTAGAATAAACCTAGAGAGGACGAAAATGACCTAAATGTTCATCCAATGATACAAATGAACCTATTGGATGCACAAGCTTGGTTAAAAACCCTAATTGGACAAGAATCAGCCAAGGGAGGAAGAAAATGATCTAAATGTTAATCCAATAACACAAATACACCTATGGGATGCACAACATTGGTTAAAAACCCTAATTGGACAAGAATAAGCCTAGGGAGGACGAAAATTACTTAATTGTTCATCCAATGACACAAGAACATCTATTGGATGCACAAGATTCGTTAAAAACCCTAATTGCACAAGAATAAGCCTTGGGAGGACGAAAATGACCTAAATGTTTATCCAATGACACAAACACACCTATTAAATGCACAAGATTGGTTAAAATCCCTAATTGGACAAGAATAAGCTTAGGGAGGACGAAAATGACCTAAATGTTTATCCAATGACACAAACACACCTATTGGATGCACAAGATTGGTTAAAAACCCTAACTAGACAAGAAGAAGCCTAGGGAGGACGAAAATGACCTAAATATTCATCCAGTGAGACAAACACACCTATTGGATGCACAAGATTGGTTAAAAACCCTAATTGGACAAGAATAAACCTAGGGAGGACGAAAATGACATAAATGTTCATCCAATGACACAAACACACCAATTGGATGCACAAGATTGGTTAAAAACCCTAATTGGACAAGAATAAGCCTAAGGAGGACGAAAATGACGTAAATGTTCATCTAGTGATACAAACACACCTATTGGATGCACAAGATTGGTTAAAAACTCTAGTTGGACAAGAATAAGTCCACGATGGACGAAAATGACCTAAATGTTCATCCAATGACACAAACACACCTATTGGATGCACAAGATTGGTTAAAAAGCCTAATTGGACTAGAAAAAACCTAAGGAAGAAGAAAATGACCTAAATGTTCATCCAATGACAGAAACACACCTATTGGATGCACAAGATTGGGTAAAAACCCTAATTGGACAAGAATAAGCCTAAGGAGGACGAAAATGACGTCAATGTTCATCCAATGACACAAACACACCAATTGGATGCACAAGATTGGGTAAAAACCCTAATTGGACAAGAATAAGCCTAAGGAGGACGAAAATGACGTAAATGTTCATCCAATGACACAAACACACCAATTGGATGCACAAGATTGGTTAAAAACCCTAATTGGACAAGCATAAGTCTAATGAGGATGAAAGTGACCTAAATGTGAATCCCATGACGCAAATGAACTTATTGGATGCACATGATTGGTTAAAAACCCTAATTGAACAAGAATAAGTCAAGCGATGACGAAAATGACCTAAATGTTCATCCAATGACACAAACACACCTATTGGAAGCACAAGATTGGTTAAAAACCCTAATTGGACTAGAAAAAACCTAAGGAAGACGAAAATGACCTAAATGTTCATCCAATGACACAAACACCTATTGGATGCACAAGATTGGGTAAAAACCCTAATTGGACAAGAATAATCCAAAGGAGGGCGAAAATGACGTAAATGTTCATCCAATGACACAAACACACCAATTGGATGCACAAGATTGGTTAAAAACCCTAATTGGACAAGAATAAGCCTAGGGAGGACGAAAATGACCTAAATGTGAATCCCATGACACAAATGAACTTATTGGATGCACAAGATTGGTTAAAACCCCTAATTGGACAAGAATAAACCTTGGGAGGGCGAAAATGACCTAAATGTTCATCCAATGGCACAAACACACCTATTGGATGCACAAGATTGGGTAAAAACCCTAATTGGACAAGAATAAGCCTAGGGAGGACGAAAATGACCTAAATGTGAATCCCATGACACAAATGAACTTATTGGATGCACAAGATTGGTTAAAACCCCTAATTGGACAAGAATAAACCTTGGGAGGGCGAAAATGACCTAAATGTTCATCCAATGACACAAATGAACTTATTGGATGCACAAGATTGCTTAAAACCCCAAATTGGACAACAATAAGCCTATGGAGGACGAAAATGACCTAAATGTGAATCCCATGACACAAATGAACTTATTGGATGCACAAGATTGGTTAAAAAACCTAATTGAACACGAATAAGCCAAGGGAGGACGAAAATGACCTAAATGTTCATCCAATGACACAAACAAACCTATTTGATGCACAAAATTGGTTAAAACCCCTATTGGGACAATAATAAGCATATGGAGGACGAAAATGACCTAAATGTGAATCCCATGACACAAATGAGCATATTGGATGCACAAGATTGGGTAAAAACCCTAATTGGACAAGAATAAGCCTTGGGAGGACGAAAATGACCTAAATGTGAATCCCATGACACAAATGAACTTATTGGATGCACAAGATTGCTTAAAAACCCTACTTGGACAAGAATAAGCCTAGGGAGGACGAAAATGACCTCATGTTTATCCAATGTCACAAACACACCTATTGGATGCATAAGATTGGTTAAAAACCCTAATTGGACAAGAATAAGCCTTGGGAGGACGAAAATGACCTAAATGTGAATCCCATGACACAAATGAACTTATTGGATGCACAAGATTGCTTAAAAACCCTAATTGGACAAGAATAAGCCTAGGGAGGACGAAAATGACCTCATGTTTATCCAATGTCACAAACACACCTATTGGATGCATAAGATTGGTTAAAAACCCTAATTGGACTAGAATAAACCTAGAGAAGATGAAAATGACCTAAATGTTTATCCAATGACACAAATGAACTTATTGGATGCCCAAGATTGGTTATAAACACTAGTTAACAAGAATAAGCCAAAGGAGGACGAAAATGACCTAAATGTTCATCCAATGACACAAACACACCTATTGGATGCATAAGATTGGTTAAAACCCCTAATTGGACTAGAATTAACCTTGGGAGGACAAAAATGACCTAAATGTTCATCCAATGACACAAATAAACTTATTGGATGCGCAACATTGGATAAAAACCCTCATTGGACAAGAATAAGCCTAGGGAGGACGAGAATGACCTAAATGTTCATCCAACCACACAAACAGTCATATTGGATGCACAAGATTGGTTAAAAATGCTAATTGGACATGAATAAGTCTAGGCAGGACGAAAATGACCTAAATGTTCATCCAATCACACAAATGAACTTATTGGATGCACAAGATTGGTTAAAAACCCTAATTGGACAAGAATAAGCCTAGGGAGGACGAAAATGACCTAAATGTTCATCCAATCACACAAATGAACTTATTGGATGCACAAGATTGCTTAAAAACCCTAATTGGACAAGAATAAGCCTAGGGAGGACGAAAATGACCTAAATGTTCATCCAATCACACAAATGAACTTATTGGATGCACAAGATTGGTTAAAAACCTTGATTGGACAAGAATAAGTCTATGGAGGACGAAAATGACCTAAATGTGAATCCCATGACACCAATGAACTTATTGGATGCACAAGATTGCTTAAAAACCCTAATTGGACTAGAATAAACATAGGGAAGACGAAAATGTCCTAAATGTTCATCCCATGACACAAACACACCTATTGGATGCATAAGATTGGTTAAAAACCCTAATTGGACTAGAATAAACATAGGGAAGACGAAAATGTCCTAAATGTTCATCCCATGACACAAATGAACTTATTGGATGCAGAAGATAGGTGAAAAACCCTAATTGGACAAGAATAAGTCTAGGGAGGACGAAAATGACCTAAATGTGAATCCCATGACACAAATGAACTTATTGGATGCACAAGATTGGTTAAAACCCCTAATTGGACAAGAATAAGTCTAGGGAGGACGAAAATGACCTAAATGTTTATCCAATGACACAAATGAACTTATTCGATGCACAAGATTGGTTAAAAACCCTAATTGGACTAGAATAAACATAGGGAAGACGAAAATGTCCTAAATGTTCATCCCATGACACAAATGAACTTATTGGATGCACAAGATTGGTTAAAACCCCTAATTGGACAAGAAAAACCTTAGGGAGGACGAAAATGACCTAAATGTTCATCCAATGACACAATTGAACTTATGGAATGCACAATATTGGTTAAAAATCCTAATTGGACAAGAATAAGCCAAAGGAGGACGAAAATGACCTAAATGTTTATCCAATGACACAAACACACCTATTGGATGCACAAGATTGGTTAAAAACGCTAATTGGACAAGAATAAGCCAAGGGAGGACGAAAATGACCTAAATGTTTATCCAATGACACAAACACACCTATTGGATGCACAAGATTGGTTAAAAACGCTAATTGGACAAGAATAAGCCTAGGGAGGACGAAAATGACCTAAATGTTTATCCAATGACACAAGCACACCTATTGGATGGACAAGATTGGTTAAAACCCTAATTGGACTAGAATAAACATAGGGAAGACGAAAATGACCTAAATGTTCATCCGATGACACAAATGAACTTATTGGAAGCCCAAGATTGGTTAAAAACGCTAATTGGACAAGAATAAACCTAGGGAGGACGAGAATGACCTAAATGTTCATCCAAAGACCCAAATGAACTTATTGGAAGCCCAAGATTGGTTAAAAACGCTAATTGGACAAGAATAAACCTAGGGAGGACGAGAATGACCTAAATGTTCATCCAATCACACAAACAGTCCTATTGGATGCATAAGTTTGGTTAAAAACCCTAATTGGACAAGAACAAACCTATGGAGGACGAAAATGACCTAAATGTGAATCCGATGACACAAAGGAACTTATTGGATGCACAAGACTGGTTTAAAACCCTAATTGGACAAGAATAAGCCAAGGGAGGACGAAAATGACCTAAATGTTCATCCAATGACACAAACACACCTATTGGATGCACAAGATTTGTTAAAAACCATAATTGGATAAGAATAAGCCTACAGAGGACGAAAATGACCTAAATGTGAATCCGATGACACAAATGAACTTATTGGATGCACAAGATTAGTTAAAAACCCTAATTGGACAAGAATAAGTCTATGGAGGACGAAAATGACCTAAATGTTCATCCAATGACACAAATGAACTTATTGGATGCACAAGATTTGTTAAAAACCCTAATTGGACAAGAATAAGCCAAGGGAGGACGATTTTTGCATAAGTGACAAGCATACAATTTTAACTTGAGTTGAGCATTTCAAGATATAATATTAACAACAGATATTGGATGCACAAGATTGGTTGAAAACTATCATTGGACAAGAATAATCCAAAGGAGGACGAAAATTACCTGAATGTTCATCCAATGACACAAACACACCTATTGGATGCACAAGATTGGTTAAAAACCCTAATTGCACAAGAATAAGCCTAGGGAGGACGAAAATGACCTAAATTTTCATCCAATAACACAAACACACCTATTGGATTCACAAGATTGGTTAAAAACGCTAATTGGACAAGAATAAGCCAAGGGAGGACGATTTTTGCATAAGTGACAAGCATACAATTTTAACTTGAGTTGAGCATTTCAAGATATAATATTAACAACAGATATATTTTCATAGCATCATGTGTACCATTATCAGATCGTAATATTAGAATATCAGAGCATCAGATCAGAGTATAAGTACATATGCTATTTAACAATATCAGAGTCATTTTAATAAGTCATTATCAGTCATCAGAGTATCAAAGTATGCAGCAGTATAAGTACAAGTTAATAATTTCTCTCCCCCTTTGTCAGTTAAGGCAAAAAGGCAGAAAAAAATTTTCCTCCCCCTATGTTAGTAAACATAAGCACTGGGGTTGAAATCAGAAAACAGTGTATCAGAGCAACAAATAAGCATATTAAACAAATTATGGCAATTGATTTCAGAGAGTAATGGAATAAACGTTCTAGTGCATTATATATATAGAAGAAAAGAATACAACAAGTCATTACAAAACAACACAGATCATAAACACCTAATCTCCTAAACTGGGCTAGTCCTCACTATTATCTAAGGGAGAGGCAGAGACCGCTGTATTACCCTCAGCAGGTGTCTCCTCAACGTAAGTTGCAGAACGATCTTGGGGAGTTGGGTTTGGTTCCTCTGTTGCTTGCCGACCGATGTCTGCTATATCTTCAAATGACAGCTTTATGCCTAAATGCGCTTGAATTGCATCAACATCCTGAACAACTGAGTTTAGAGAAGTCTGGAGAGTCTTCAGATTAGCTTCCATTCTAGCCTATGACTCTTGCATTTTGGCATTGTGAGCCATCTGAGCTTCTATAAATTCCATTAGTTTTGCGACATACTCAGGAGGGGCTGGTTCAGTAGCTTGTTGAGGATTAGGGTGAGGTTGTTCAAGGCAGAGACCGTTGTATTACCCTCAGCAGGCGTCTCCTCAACGTGAGTTGCATGACGATCTAGGGGAGTTGGGTTTGGTTCCTCTGTTGCTTGCCGACCGATGTCTGCTATATCTTCAAATGACAGCTTTATGCCTAAATGCGCTTGAATTGCATCAACATCCTGAACAACTGAGTTTAGAGAAGTCTGGAGAGTCTTCAGATTAGCTTCCATTCTAGCCTATGACTCTTGCATTTTGGCATTGTGAGCCATCTGAGCTTCTATAAATTCCATTAGTTTTGCGACATACTCAGGAGGGGCTGGTTCAGTAGCTTGTTGAGGATTAGGTTGAGCTTGTTCAACATTCGGTTGTGGTTTTATCCAAATACCATGCAACCTTTTCAATTGCATCTGGTTTACAATTGATTCTCCAAAAATTAGAGTGGTCTTGGAAGATTCTTCATTAACAAGTGATACCTTGAAGTGTTTCAGAATCTTGGTAATCAGTTGAGGATAAGGCAGTACCAGCTTACTCTGTGAAGCCTCCAATATGTGCCTTAGCACAATCCATGTCCAGCTCATCCTGAGCTCCTTGGACAATCCCCATAGCAGTAGTATATCCAACTTCTGGACTACATCATGGTTACCGGACCGTGGCACAAGCATCCGGGTCAGAGTATACATAAGCATCCGATGTTGGACCTTCATTTGACCAATAGGCAGTGAAATTGTTTCAACAAAGCCATCAATCATCAGATCCTTAACAACAGTATGCCTGTCAAACGTTGCTTCCCATCCTTCGTCAGTAGTGTCAGCATCAGAACTGCCGTCTATTGGTGTTCCATGAAATGGCAATCCTGACAAAGTAGAAAAATCTTCAAAGGACATAGATATCCTTTTCCCTTTAACCTGAGCTTTGAATCCGTCTTCAGTAAGCTTGAATGTTGAGTAGAATTCCCTTATTAACCTTGGGTAACTATCAAGAGAAGATGAAAGAAAGTTTTCAAGACCATGAAACCTCAAATGTCTTGGAAGCTGAATCCTTCTGAATCAAAATAAGCAAAATCCAGAGTCCGACCCTCATGGATTTTCCTTTTGAGAAGGTCTGATGGAATGGTAGCTTCTACATCTTTTTCCTTAGATGAAGGAGCTTTCTTAGGTGGAGGAGAAGAAACTGGTTTCTTCTTCTTCTTCTGAGAGATTTCCTTCATGGCGTCAGCCATAAGCTTCTCAGTGGGTGGCTCATTTCTCTTCTTGGATTTCTCTTGATTAACAGCAGGTGCCTTGCCTTTATCCTTAGCAAGAATCTTATGAGTAGGAATGGGAACCCTTTTAGTCAACGTAGGTGGAGGTGAAGGGGTTCGCCCACTTGATGAAGATGATGGTGAGGGAGTTCGTGTTTGAGTTTGCTTAACACGTGCCATAAGTGTAAGTTGAAGTTTGTTTGAATGTAGATAGTAAATCAAGAACGATTGCAGAAGTGAAGAAATCGATTGGTAACTGTTCCTATTTAAACCCTTTGATGCGTCAATCGATTGCCCAATCGATTATGTTACCGTTGATGGGTAATGTCAATCGATTTAGTAATTATTGCATTCAACGGCTAGTAAAGAAAAGTCACAACGGTCATATTGTAAATTGATTCCCAAATTGATTTCCAGATTTACTCAATCGATGTCCAAATCGATGTACTTAAGGTTGAAAGGTGAACTAGTCGATTTCCAAATCGACGCTCGGGCAGGGTTAAAAATATTTTCTGAAATTTGAATTTTGGGGCCAACGCAATCGATTTAACTGGAAAACACTGCAAGCACCAGAAGTGTCTTGTGAAAGGGTTCAAAGATCAGACCTCACTAGGATCAATGATCCCTAGTTTCATCCTTATATGCAAGAAACTTTCTCTTGGTAAAGCTTTGGTAAATATGTCAGCCAGCTGTTCAGCTGTGTTAACATATTCAAGCTTAATGATCCCATTTCGAAAGTGATCCCTTATAAAATGATGTCTTACTTCAATGTGCTTGGTCCTGGAGTGCATCACTGGATTCTTAGTAATGCTTATTGCACTTGTGTTATCACACATAATAGGTACTGTTCCCGAGTCAACACCAAAATCCAATAAGTGTTGTTTCATCCAAAGAATCTGAGCATAACAGCTCCCAGCTGCAATGTATTCAGCTTCAGCAGTTGGTAGTGCAATGCTAGTCTGTTTCTTGCTAAACCATGACACAAGGGAGTTTCCAAGTAAATGACAAGTTCCAGAAGTGCTTTTCCTGTCTAGTTTGCATCCGGCAAAGTCTGAATCTGAGTAGCCAACTAAGGTACAAGTTGATCCCTTAGGATACCACAAGCCTAGACTTTTAGTTCCTACTAGATATCTGAAAATCCTCTTAACTGCACTAAGGTGAGACTCCTTAGGATTTGATTGGTATCTTGCACACATACAAACACTGAACATGATGTCAGGCATGCTTGTTGTAAGATAGAGCAATGATTCTATCATACCCCAAAACCTAGTAACATCTACAGGTTTACCTTTCTCATCTCTGTCTAAGTAATTTCCTTGACTCATGGGAGTATCAATGGACTTAAGGTTTTCAAAACTAAATTTCTTTATCAAATCATTACAGTATTTAGTTTGACTAATGAAAATGCCTTGCTTGCTTTGGTTAATTTGAAATCCCAAGAAATATGACAGTTCACCCATCATTGACATTTCAAATTTACCTTTCATTAAATTTTCAAAATCTTTACACAACTTTTTGTTTGTAGATCCAAATATTATGTCATCAACATACACTTGGACCAGCAAGATATCATTTCCAGTAGTTTTTGTGAAAAGGGTCTTGTCAACATTTCCTCTTAAAAAGTTTTGTTGAATAAGGAAATTGCTGAGCTTCTCATACCAAGCTCTTGGAGTTTGTTTCAACCCATAGAGGGCCTTTGATAGCTTATACACATGATTAGGAAAATAGGGATTTTCAAAACCAGGTGTTTGGCTAACAAAAACTTCCTCTTGAAGGTCACCATTGAGAAAGGCGCTTTTCACATCCATTTGATAAAGATTAAAGTCCATTATACATGCATAAGCAAGTAAAATTCTAATGGCTTCTAACCTAGCTACAGGGGCATAGGTTTCATCAAAATCTATTCCTTCCTTTTGACTATAACCCTTGGCTACTAGTCTAGCTTTGTTTCTAGTTATAACTCCATTTTCATCTAATTTGTTCCTGAACACCCATCTTGTTCCTATGATGTGCTTACCTTCTGGTTTAGGTACTAAACTCCACACCTTGTTTCTCTCAAAGTGGTTTAACTCCTCTTGCATAGCAAGTATCCACTCACTATCTAACAGGGCTTCCTTAATGTTCTTAGGTTCAATCTGAGACACAAAGGCTGTAAAGTTACAGAACTGTCTAAGGTTCTTCCTAGTTGCAACACCTTTAGAGATATCCCCTATAATGTTATCTATGGGGTGGTTTCTGTTGAACTTCCATTCCTTAGGTAAATCACCAGTCCTTATAGGTTCTACACAGTCAGTTCTAGTTGGAGGAACAACTACAGGTTGTTCTAATGGTTCAAATTCTACAACTTCATCCAAAAAGTCATCAACCATAGGAGAAGTTTTGTTCAAGTTTTCTGCAAAGAATTCATCAAACTTTACATGAACTGACTCTTCTATGGTCTTTGTTCTTTTGTTGTAGATTCTATAGGCCTTACTGGTTTGAGAGTATCCTAGAAAAATACCTTCATCTGCCTTAGGGTCAAACTTTCCTAGGTGTTCTTTGCCATTGTTCAACACAAAGCACTTACAACCAAAGATTCTAAAGTAGGAAAGGTTTGGTTTTCTACCCTTGTACAACTCATAGGGGGTTTTTCTAAGTAGGGGCCTAATGAGAACTCTATTGACAACATGAGTGGCTGTACTAATTGCATCTGCCCAAAAGTACTTAGGTAGGTTAGAGTCCTTAAGCATAGTCCTTGCTAACTCCTCTAAGGATCTATTTTTCCTCTCCACTACCCCATTTTGTTGTGGTGTCATAGGGGCTGAATATATGTGGTTTATTCCATGTCGTTCACAGTAAGTTTGAAAAGAATCATTTTGGAATTCACCTCCATGATCACTTTTAATTGATATAATTTTCTGGTCATTCTCATTTTGAACCAAAGTAGCAAATTTTTTTAAAAGTTGAGAATGCCTCACTCTTGTGAGCCAGAAAATATGTCCATGTGAACCTGGAATAGTCATCAACCAACACATATCCATAAAGGTTACCTCCAAAGCTCTTCACTTGAGCAGGTCCAAAAAGGTCCATGTGTACTAACGGCAAAACCCTATTGGTTTTGACCATATCTATAGAGGGAAAAGAAGTTTTAACTAGTTTGCTTCTCTCACAGGAGTCACAAAGTCTATCCTTAGTAAACTTCTTGTTAGGGAGACCTATAACTAGATGTTTACTAACCAGTCTATTCAAATGATCTATATGAATATGTGTTATACGTTTATGCCATAACCAAGTCTCATCTGTATAAGATAACAAACAACATATAGTACTTGGCAAAGAATTAAAATCTAACATATAAATGTTATTAATTCTATCACCAACTAACTTTATGTGTTTGTCATCTTTATGCTCAATAATACAAGATTGTGATGAAAAACTTACCTGGAAGCCTTTATCACATAGCTGGCTTATACTCAGCAGATTGTGTTTTAGCCCTTCTACATACAAGACATTTTTGATTACTGCAGTTGACTCATTGCATATGTCACCAATTCCAATAATCTTTCCTCTATTGTTGTCACCATATTTGACAAAACCTCCTTCCTTTAATGTCAAGGACAGGAATTTGGATTTGTCTCCTGTCATGTGCTTTGAGCATCCGCTATCTAAATACCAAGAATGCTTAGTGGATGTCAAGCACACCTGCAACACACAATCAGAATTTTATTTTAGGTCCCCAATTCAAATTGGGTCCTGGAAGGTTAGTGTCAAAAATTGGTTTCTTTGCTATCCAAACTTGCTTCCATCCTCTATTGGCTAATTTTTTAAATTTGCAATTTGAAACAAAATGTCCCTTTCTGCAACAGAAATGACATTTACCATCAAAGGATGAATGTTTGTTTGGTTTAGTAAAGATGTCATACATACTCTTTGAAATAGCAGATTT
>NC_021162.2:36986032-36996462 GCF_000331145.2 Cicer arietinum | reverse complement strand
AGTTTATCTTTACTATTAGCAAACTTCAATAAATCAGATTTTAATGATGCAACATTTTTTTCAAGTTCAATGCATCTTGCAGATTTGTCATGTGAATCCTTTTTCAGTTGTTCATACAAATTTTCAATTTCTTTATGATCATTTTTCATTTGCTCAAGCATTTTCTTTGTACTTATCAACTGCTTAATAGAATTCATATACTCATCATGCAGTTCATTGAAAGCTTCTTGTAGTTCATCATAAGATGGATTAGATTGTAAACTAACCTAATTTTCTGATTCTGAGTCGGTATTTGCCATGAGACATAGATTTGCTTCTTCTTCATCTAAAGAGGCATAGGATTCTTCGTTGTCATTCCATGCAACATATGCTTTTCTGGTTTTGGTGACTGGTTCCTTGCCTTTAGTTTTTGTAGCTCTATTTTTGTTCTGCAACTTGTAACAATCAGACTTTATGTGACCTGTTTTACCGCACTCATAACAGGTGATTATCTTGTTGTCACTAGTCTTAGAACTGGATGGCTTTCTGAATTTGTTGTCTTTCTTTTTCAGAAATTTCTTAAACTTTTTGACAAGTAAACCAATCTCAAGCTCTTCATCAGTCTCACTGCTTGATTCATCTGAGCAACTATCTTGTTCAGTTTTTGATTGATGCGTTTGGGCTTTCAAAGACAGTCCTTTCTTTTTCCTGCTATCTTGCTCTGACTCATCTAGTCTATGCAACTCCATTTCGTGCTCCCTGAGCTTTCCAAACAGTGTTGCAGTGGTCATTTTTGCCAGATCTTTTGATTCAGCAATAGCAGTTATTTTGGGATGCCATTCTCTTGTTAAACACCTCATGATCTTTCCAATTTGCTGTTCATTTTCCACCTGTTTTCCCAGGGCATGAAGGTTGTTTATAATGTGTGTAAACCTAGTCTGTAGATCACTTATTGATTCATCTTTCTTCATGCTAAACAATTCGTATTCATGCATGAGTGTATTTACACGAGCTCTTTTCATGTCTGTGGTGCCTTCATGTGTTTCCTGAAGAATGTCCCACATTTCCTTTGCTGATTTACAGTTTGATACCCTGAAGAATTCTTCTGCACACAAAGCAGATGTTATAATATTCTTTGCTTTAGCATTATATCCTACCTTCTTCTTGTCATCCTCAGACCATTCGGATCTAGGTTTGGGGATCAGCAAATCATTAGTTCCAGCAATTTTAGGTATGTAGGGTCCATTTTCAACAGCATCTAGAATATTAATACCACTGGCTTCGAGAAATATCAGCATTCTATGTTTCCAATACATGTATGCGGTTCCATTGAAGGCTGGGGGCCTTGCAAGTGAAGCACCTTCTCCTAGAAAATCAACTGAGGCCATGTTCCTTTTATGAGTATTACCTCTTAAAAAGTCAGGCTCTGATACCAATTGTTGATTATTATGACCTCGTTACTATAGAATATGACAGTCGTTATCAAATTAAAACTATATAGAAAACAGAATACGTCTAGCATACAATTAAGATCGAACATACAATCATACGATGCAAGATTTATTCGGATTCATACACAGCGGAATTATAATAGCATACAAGATAAAAGTAAAAAGATAAGGGATAGAATGCACCAAGGTTTATCCTGGTTCAGCTGTCAATATGACAGCCTACATCCAGTACTGACAATCCAACTGGATTTCAGCTTTTTCTTCAATAAAAAGAAATGAGTCTTGTTTACAGATTGTCCAGTTTCTTCGAAACCTATCTATCTAACTCAGATTCTTTCCTATTGCTTAACCCCTTGATCCTTGCAGTCACTCGTCAGACTCACACAAGATCAAGTCCAGCTCCTTCTTGATGATCTTTACATCAACGAAGATAGCCACCAGTTTTCATACTGGATTTTTCACAGTTGTTTCTTTTTACAATACGTTGTTACAAAAAGATATAAAAGAAGTACAAAGTTTGTCTTCAATCTTGATCAATGTATCTCACACAATAATCTGGTTGTTCATTTGAGTGTTTGTGAGATCATTGTCTTTTCTCTCAAGAATTCTTTTTCAGCTCTCTTATTGATTATGAATAATCTTTTTGGTCTTGATCTGAAAAAGCAATATCAGAATGTTATCAAAATGTTCTTAAGAGTTCTTCAGTGTTCTGAAGTATATTCAAGTGTTTTCAAGTTTTTTTTGAGAAAATGATTGAAAACTGTTTATATAGTTTCTGAAAAACAACTGATAAATCGATTTACCAATCGATTCATTAAAGTTATAAAACGGGCTTAATCGATTTGCCAATCGATTATCGCAAGTCTTGTTTTTCTTGAATCTTGAAACTATACAAACTAATCGATTTCCTAATCGATTCTTTTAATACACTTTTCAGAAAATTATGTGCAGACTTATATGAATCGATTGCATAATCGATGTCAGATGTTTTGTTCTAATAATAAAATCAAACCAATCGATTACTTAGTCGATTCATTCAGTCACATAATCGATTTGGCCACAAACTAAGAGTTCCCTGTGATTTCAAAATTTGTTTCAATCGATTTGCCAATCGATTGTGTTTAAAACAGGAACATAGCTTATTTCATGTTAATCGGAGTACCAATCGATTTGGTAGTGTGTTTCTGAAAAGGTCTTACCAGTTGGTTTAGCTCAATCGATTTCCTAATCGATTGAAACCAAACTTAACATGATTGAATTTCTCACAATGGATTGTCCAATCGATTGTGTTTGTCACAGGGCATGTTACTTTTGAAATATTATTTACACAATCGATTTGTCAATCGATTAGCCTAGTAAATGGATTGTTCCTGTGACTTGCCCAATCGATTTCCCAATCGATTTGTTTCAATCAGTTTTAACTTTGTGATTTGCACAGTCGATGTGCCAATCGATTAACATACAAATCAGGTTGCCACTGACTTGCAAAATTTTTATTACTGATTGTGCGAGTCGATTGCCTAATCGATTGTGTAACCACAAACTACATGTTTCCTTACAACCCTTTTACGAAATCGATTTCCTAATCGATTTGCTCAGTAGATTTTCAACTTTTGTTGATTTCTTGAGATCCAAGCAATTGTCTCAAGTATGTAGGGTTGAGTTGTTGTTCCTAAAATCTTGCTCAAGATTGGTTAAAAACCCTAATTGGACAAGAATAAATCTAGGGAGGACGAAAATGACCTAAATGTTCATCCAATGACACAAACACACCTATTGGATGCACAAGATTGGTTAAAAACTCTAGTTGGACAAGAATAAGTCTGCGAAGGACGAAAATGACCTAAATGTTCATCCAATGACACAAACACACCTATTGGATGCACAAGATTGGTTAAAAACCCTAATTGGACTAGAAAAAACCTAAGGAAGACGAAAATGACCTAAATGCTCATCCAATGACACAAACACACCAATTGGATGCACAAGATTGGGTAAAAACCCTAATTGGACAAGAATAAGCCAAGGGAGGACGAAAATGATCTAAATGTTAATCCAATAACACAAATACACCTATTGAATGCACAAGACTGGTAAAAAGCCCTAAATGGACTAGATTAAACCTATGGAGGACGAAAATGACCTAAATGTTCATCCAATGACACAAATAAATTTATTGGATGCACAAGATTGGTTAAAAACTCTAATTGGACAAGAATAAGCCTATGGACGAAAATGACCTAAATGTTCATCCAATGACACAAACACACCTATTGGATGCACAAGATTGGTTAAAAACCGTAATTTAACAAGAATAAGCCTAGGGAGGACGAAAATGACCTAAATGTTTATCCAATGACACAAACACACCTATTGGATGCACAACATTGGTTAAGAACCCAAATTGGACTAGAATAAACCTAGGGAGGACAAAAATGACCTAAATGTTCATCCAATGATACAAATGAACTTATTGGATGCACAAGATTGATTAAAAACCCAAATTGGACTAGAATAAACCTAGGGAGGACGAAAATGACCTAAATGGTCATCCAATGACACAAATGAACTTATTGGATCCACAACATTGGTTAAAAACCCTAATTGGGCAAGAATAAGCCAAGGGAGGACGAAAATTACCTAAATGTTCATCCGATGACACAAACACAACTATTGGATGCACAAGATTGGTTAAAACCCCTAATTGGACAAGAATAGGCCTATGGAGGCAAAATCGACCTAAATGTGAATCCCATGACACAAATGAACTTATTAGATGCACAAGATTAGTTAAAAACCCTAATTGGACAATAATAATCCTAGGGACGATTAAACCTAGGGAGGACGAAAATGACCTAAATGGTCATCCAATGACACAAATGAACTTATTGGATCCACAACATTGGTTAAAAACCCTAATTGGGCAAGAATAAGCCAAGGGAGGACGAAAATTACCTAAATGTTCATCCGATGACACAAACACAACTATTGGATGCACAAGATTGATTAAAAACCCAAATTGGACTAGAATAAACCTAGGGAGGACGAAAATGACCTAAATGGTCATCCAATGACACAAACACACCTATTAGATGCACAAGATTAGTTAAAAACCCTAATTGCACAAGAATAAGCCTAGGGAGGACAAAAATGACCTAAATGTTCATCCAATGACACAAATACACCTATAGGATGCACAAGATTGGTTAAAAACCCTAAATGGACAAGAATAAGACAATGGAGGACGAAAATGACCTAAATGATCTTCCAATGACACAAACACACCTATTGGATGTACAAGATTGGTTAAAACCCCTAATTGGAAAAGAATAGGCCTATGGAGGACGAAAATGAATGAAATGTTCATCCAATGACACAAACACACCTATTAGATGCACAAGATTGGTTAAAAACCCTAATTGGACAAGAATAACCCAAGGGAGGACGAAAATGACCTAAATGTTCATCCAATGACACAAACACACCTATTAGATGCACAAGATTGGTTAAAAACCCTAATTGAACTAGAATAAACCTAGGGAGGATGAAAAAGAACTAACCGTTCATCCAATGACACAAATAAACTTATTGGATGCACAAGATTGGCTAAAAACGGTAATTTAACAAGAATAAGCCTAGGGAGGACGAAAATGACCTAAATGTTTATCCAATGACACAAACACACCTATTGGATGCACAACATTGGTTAAGAACCCAAATTGGACTAGAATAAACCTAGGGAGGACAAAAATGACGTAAATGTTCATCCAATGATACAAATGAACTTATTGGATGCACAAGATTGGTTAAAAACCCTAATTGGACAAGTATCAGCCAAGGGAGGATGGAAATGATCTAAATGTTAATCCAATAACACAAATACACCTATTGGATTCTCAAGATTGGATAAAAGCCTTAATTGGACTAGATTAAACCTATGGAAGACCAAAATGACCTAAATGTTCATCAAATGGCACAAATAAACTTATTGGATGCACAAGATTGGTTAAAAACCCTAATTGGACAAGAATAAGCCTATGGAGGACGAAAATAACCGAAATGTTCATCCAATGACACAAACACACCTATTGGATGCACAAGATTGGTTAAAAATCCTTATTGAACTAGAATAAACCTAGGGAGGATGAAAACGAACTAATCGTTCATCCAATGACACAAATAAACTTATTGGATGCACAATATTGGTTAAAAACCCTAATTGGACAAGAATAAGCAAAGGGATGACGAAAATGACCTAAATGTTCATCCAATGACACAAACACACCTATTGAATGCACAAGATTGGTTAAAAACCCTAATTGGACAAGAATAAGCAAAGGGATGACGAAAATGACCTAAATGTTCATCCAATGACACAAACACACCTATTGAATGCACAAGATTGGTTAAAAACCCTAATTGGACAAGAATAAGCCAAGGGGGTTCGAAAATGATCTAAATGTTAAGCCAATAACACAAATACACCTATTGGATGCACAAGATTGGTAAAAAGCCCTAATTGGACTAGATTAAACCTATGGAGGACGAAAATGACCTAAATGTTCAACCAATGACACAAAAAAAAATTTTGGATGCACAAGATTGGTTAAAAACCCTAATTGGACAAGAATAAGCCTATGGAGGACGAAAATGAACGAAATGTTCATCCAATGACACAAACACACCTATTGGATGCACAAGATTGGTTAAAAACCCTAATTGAACTAGAATAATCCTAGGGAGGATGAAAATGAACTAATCGTTCATCCAATGACACAAATAAACTTATTGGATGCACAAGATTGGTTAAAAATCCTAATTGGACAAGAATAACCCAAGGGAGGAAGAAAATGACCTAAATGTTCATCCAATGACACAAACACTCGTATTGGATGCACAAGATTGGTTAAAAACCCTAATTGGACAAGAATAAGTGTAGGGAGGACGAATTGGATGCACAAGATTGGTTAAAAACCCTAATTGGACTACAATAAACCTAGGGAGGACGAAAATGACCTAAATGATCATCCAATGACACAAATGAACTTATTGGATGCACAAGATTGGTTAAAAACCCTAATTGGGCAAGAATAATCCAAGGGAGAACGAAAAAATGACCTAAATGTTCATCCAATGACACAAACACAACTACTGGATGCACAAGATTGGTTAAAACCCCTAATTGGACAAGAATAGGCCTATGGAGGAAAAAATGACCTAAATGTGAATCCCATGACACAAATGAACTTATTGGATGCACAAGATTGGTTACAAACCCTAATTGGACAAGAATAAGCCTACGGAGGACGAAAATGACCTACATGTTCATCCAATGACACAAACACACCTATTAGATGCACAAGATTGGTTAAAAACCCTAATTGGACTACAATAAACCTAGGGAGGACGAAAATGACCTAAATGGTCATCCAATGACACAAATGAACTTATTGGATGCACAAGATTGGTTAAAAACCCAAATTGCACCAGATTAATCCTAGGGAGGATGAAAATGACCTAAATGTTCATCCAATGGCACAAACACACCTATAGGATGCACAAGATTCGTTAAAAATCCTAAATGGACAAGAATAAGACATAGGAGGACGAAAATGACCTAAATGTTCTTCCAATGACACAAACACACCTATTGGATGTACAAGATTGGTTAAAACCCCTAATTGGACAAGAATAGGCCTATGGACGACGAAAATGAACGAAATGTTCATCCAATGACACAAACACAAGTATTGGATGCACAAGATTGGTTAAAAACCCTAATTGAACTAGAATAAACCTAGGGAGGATGAAAATGAACTAATCGTTCATCCAATGACACAGATAAACTTATTGGATGCACAAGATTGGTTAAAAACCCTAATTGGACAAGAATAACCCAAGGGAGGATGAAAATGACCTAAATGTTCATCCAATGGAACAAACACACCTATTGGATGCACAAGATTGGTTAAAAACCCTAATTGGACAAGAATAAGCCTAGGGAGGACGAAAATGACCTAAATGTTCATCCAATGACAGAAACACACCTATTGGATGCACAAGATTGGTTAAAAACCCAAATTGGACTAGAATAAACCTAGGGAGGACGAAAATGACCTAAATGGTCATCCAATGACACAAATGAACTTATTGGATGCACAAGATTGGTTAAAAACCCTAATTGGGCAAGAATAAGCCAAGGGAGGACGAAAATGATCTAAATGTTCATCCAATGACACAAACACAACTATTGGATGCACAAGATTGGTTAAAACCCCTAATTGGACAAGAATAGGCCTATTGAGGCAAAAATGACCTAACTGTGAATCCCATGACACAAATGAACTTATTGGATGCACAAGATTGGTTAAAAACCCTAATTGGACAAGAATAAGCCTTGGGAGGAAGAAAATGACCTAAATGTGAATCCCGTGAGACAAATGAACTTATTGGGTGCACAAGATTGTTTAAAAACCCTAGTTGGACAAGCGTAAGTCTAGGGAGGACGAAAATGACCTAAATGTTCATCCAATGACACAAACACACCTATTAGATGCACAAAATTGGTTAAGAATCCTAATTGGACTAGAATAAACCTAAGGAGGACGAAAATGTGCTAAATGTTCTTCCAATGACACTAATGAATTTATTGGATGCACAAGATTGCTTAAAACCCCAAATTGGACAAGAATAAGCCTATGGAGGACGAAAATGACCTAAATGTGAATCCCATGACACAAAGGAACTTATTGGATGCACAAGATTGGTTTAAAACTCTAATTGGATAAAATAAGTCTAGGGAGGACAAAAATGACCTAAATGTTGATCCAATGACACAAACACACCTATTGGATGCACAAGATTGGTTAAAAACCCTAGTTGGACAAGAATAAGCGTAGGGAGGACGAACAAGACCTAAGCTGAATCCATGACTCAAATAAACTTATTGGACGCACAAGATTGGTTAAAAACCCTAATTGAACAAGAATAAGCCTATGGAGGACGAAAATGACCTAAATGTTCATCCAATGACAAAAACTCACCTATTGGATGCAGAAGATTGGTTAAAAACCATAATTGGACATGAATAAGCCAAGGGAGAACGAAAATGACCTAAATGTGAATCCCATGACACAAATGAAATTATTGGATGCACAAGATTGGTTAAAAACCCTAATTGGACAAGAATAAGCCTAAGGGGAACAAAAATTACCTAAATGTTCATCCAATGACACAAACACACCTATTGGATGCACAACATTGGTTAAAGCCCCTAATTGGAAAAGAATAAGCCTATGGAGGCAAAAATGACCTACATGTGAATCCCATGACACAAATGAACTTATTTGATGAACAAGATTGGTTAAAAACCCTAATTGGAAATAATAATCGTAGGGAGGATGAAAATGACCAAAATGTTCATCCAATGACACAAACAGACCTATAGGATGCACGAGATTCGTTAAAAACCCTAAATGGACAAGAATAAGACAAAGGAGGACGAAAATGACATAAATGTTCATCCAATGACACAAACACACCTATTGGATCCACAAGATTGGCTAAAAACCCTAATTGGACAAGAATAAGCCTTGGGAGGACGAAAATGATCTAAATGTTCATCCAATTACACAAAGACACCTATTGGATGCACAAGATTGGTGAAAAACCCTAGTTGGACAAGCATAAGTCTAGGGAGGACGAAAATGATCTAAATGTTCATCCAATGACACAAACACACCTATTGGATGCACAAGATTGGTTAAAAACCCTAATTGGTCGAGAATAAAACTTGGGAGGACGAAAATGACCTAAATGTGAATCCCATGACACAAATGAAATTATTAGATGCACAAGATTGGTTAAAAACCCTAGTTGGACGAGCATAAGTCTAGGGAGGACGAAAATGACCTAAATGTTCATCCAACGACACAAACACACCTATTGGATGCACAAGATTGGTTAAAAACCCTAGTTGGACGAGCATAAGTCTAGGGAGGACGAAAATGACCTAAATGTTCATCCAACGACACAAACACACCTATTGGATGCACAAGATTGGTTAAAAACCCTAGTTGGACGAGCATAAGTCTAGGGAGGACGAAAATGACCTAAATGTTCATCCAACGACACAAACACACCTATTGGATGCACAAGATTAATAAAAATCCCTAATTTGACTAGAAAAACCTAGGGAGGACGAAAATGACCTAAATGTTCATCCAATTACACAAAAACACCTATTGGATGCACAAGATTTGTTAAAAACCCTAATTGGACTAGAATAAACGAAGGGACGACGAAAATGACCTAAATGTTCATCCAATGACACAAACACACCTATTGGATGCACAAGATTGGTTAAAAACCCTAATTGGACAAGAATAAGCCTAGGGAAGACGAAAATACCCTAAATGTTCATCCAATGACACAAACACACCTATTGGATGCACAAGATTGCTTAAAAACCCTAGTTGGTCAAGAATAAGCCTAGGGAGGACGAACATGACCTAAGGTGAATCCCATGACTCAAATAATCTTATTGGACGCACAAGATTGTTTAAAAACCCTAATTGAACAAGAATAAGCCTAGGGAGGACGGAAATGACCTAAATCTTCATCCAATGACACAAACACACCTATTGGATGCATAAGATTGGTTAAAAACCATAATTGGACAAGAATAAGCCCAGGGAGAATGAAAATGACCTAAATGTGAATCCCATGACACAAATGAACGTATTGGATGCACAAGATTGGTTAAAAACCCTAGTTGGACAAGCATAAGTCTAGGGAGGACGAAAATAACCTAAAGGTTCATCCAATGACACAATCACACCTATTGGATGCAGAAGATTGGTAAAAATCCCTAATTGGACTAGACAAAACCTAGGGAGGACGAAAATGACCTAAATGTTCTTCCAATGACACAAAAACACCTATTGGATGCACAAGATTGGTTAAAAACCCTAATTGGACTAGAATAAACCTAAGGAGGAC
>NC_021162.2:36984992-36985858 GCF_000331145.2 Cicer arietinum | reverse complement strand
AAACCTAGGGAGGACGAAAATGACCTAAATGTTCTTCCAATGACACAAAAACACCTATTGGATGCACAAGATTGGTTAAAAACCCTAATTGGACTAGAATAAACCTAAGGAGGACGAAAATGACCTAAATGTTCATCCAATGAAACAAATGAACTTATTGGATGCATAAGATTAGTTAACAACCCTAATTAAACAAGAATAAGCCTAGGGAGGACGAATATGACCTAAAAATTCATCGAATGACACAGACACACCTAATGGATGCACAAGATTAATTAAAAACCCTAATTGGACTAGAATAAACCTAAGGAGGACGAAAATGACCTAAATGTTCATCCAATGACACAAACACACCTATTGGATGCACAAGATTGGTTAAAAACCCTAATTGGACAAGAATAAGCCTAGGGAGGACGAATATGACCTAAATGTTTATCCAATGACACAAACACACCTATTGGATGCACAAGATTGGTTAAAAACCCTAATTGGACTAGAATAAACCTAAGGAGGACGAAAAGGACCTAAATGTTCATCCAATGACACAAATAAACTTATTGGATGCACAAGATTGTTTAAAAACCCTAATTGGACTGGAATAAGCCTAGGGAGGACGAATATGACCTAAATGTTTATCCAATGACACAAACACACGTATTGGATGCACAAGATTAATTAAAAACCCTAATTGGACTAGAATAAACCTAGGGAGGACGAAAATAACCTAAATGTTCATCCAATGAATTAAATGAACTTATTGGATGCACAAGATTGGTTAAAAATCCTAATTGGACAAGAATAAGCCTCAGGAGAATGAAAATGATCTATATGTTCATCCAATGACGCAAAAACACCTATTGGATGCG
>NC_021162.2:36983222-36984492 GCF_000331145.2 Cicer arietinum | reverse complement strand
ACTTCAGTAAAACCAAGATCGTTCTAGAGATAGTTCTGGAAAACGAAGAACAATCTCCACATATGTCTAAAGCAAGAATGATCAGTTTTCTTTGTGAAAGATTGGATCCTAGTAGCTTTATTCATCTCATACCTTCACCAAGCATAAGCAGAATCAATCTAAGTCAGCATTCTTCCAGATTTCGAAGGATCAAAGACATGCTTCATAAAATGACCAAAGCAAGATCATTATTCAAGTGAGGCAAAAGCAAGTATAAATTCACAGGTTATAAAGTACACATAAGTTGTACTTTAAATCAAGACCTGCACACTTGACTTAAAGACCTAAATCATCTCAGACAACTGACATAACCAAAAGTACAAATAAGCTCATCTCCAAATTCGAAGAAAGATCTTGGATGTCAAGAACGTTCCTAGATTAAGTATGAACTCTCTTGCGTTTTGGATGATCTTATCTATCCACTTATTGCACCTCTGCTGCTCTTTCCCAAAGCACTCCTATTGATGATCATCAGCGTCCCTCCAAAAAGGACCAAACTGGAAAGAGAATCATCAAGAGCTTATAAAAACATTCCCATATTTTTTGCTGCTCTTAAAACCATCATTGCAAGACAAGCAATGCATCAAGAATCAAAAGCAAGATTGTAAGACCCATAATTTTAAAGTACCATTTATGTATTTTTGGTGTATTTTGGATTTTGGTTCGGAGGCTTTTAAGCCAAAGTTAATATTATTTTGGAGTTTTATAATCAAAAAGATATTTTGATGCCAATTAAAATTTCTCGTCGATAAATAAATTGAAATTAACTGCGGTGAATCCTTTACGGGTAATTTAATGCGTTTCGGGTGAAACGGTATTTTAACAAATATCTAGATATTTTGAGATAATTGTTAAGTTATATTTATTATCTATTTATGTTTGTTTGGAGGGAAAAAGAAAGGAAAACTAGAAGGAAGGAAAAAGAAAAGAAAATAGTATAAAAGGAAGGAAGGAAAAAGGAAGAAAGGAAAAACAAAGGAAAGAAAAAGAAAGGAAGGAAAATCGAAAATTCCATCTTCTTCCTCTGAACCGTGACCACTTTTCTCTTCTTCTCCCGTTTTCATTTTCGTCGCTTTCTTTTCTTCAAAACTAGTAACCCAAGGTTGGGTGAGAGTTAGAACAAGGATTTCGCAACTACACTCTTCCTCTTTGATTCGAAAACGAAGAAAAACGGTATTTGAGATCCAATCACAAACCCCTCCGTTTCTTCAAGATCCAAGCTTCATTTCGC
>NC_021162.2:36955864-36975514 GCF_000331145.2 Cicer arietinum | reverse complement strand
TGTTTTCATTAAAAACCTTTACCCCAATCGATTTCCCAATCGATTGGCTCAGTGAAAATTCTCAGTTTGAGTTAGATGATTGATTTCTCATTAACTTATCCATGTCTTGATTGGTTATGTGTTAATTAGGAGATTGAGGACTTCATTTTACTTTCATTTTTAATTGGCAAAGTATTGTATGAACTTTTCGCATATTGGAATTCCTGTTAAGGTGCATGCTTAGTTGAAAAGTTATTTTGGGCATTTAAAAACTTAATTGCTATGTGTTAACTGTTATTTTCTAGTTGGTGACCCCTTACAATTATTGTGGAAATCTGGGCTTTGCCCTCAGATGAGAGTCAGGACGATCCTACCGGTTCGTACCCTACGGACGGGAATGGAGATGGGAACGCTTGACTGCAGTTACGTTAGGAGGATCTCACGGGGCGCGTGGAGATACTCAGGGTGTATAGCTTTTTGGTAGGATGATCAGATTAGGATGATGTATAGGGACTAGGTGTCCTTTTTGGATTGGAGTATTTGTAGTTTGGAAAACTGTATTTATACTAATATTGTTAGTTCGACTTCTTATGTGAATGGGTTCCATGTACCATTTATGGTTGTGTAAATGTTTTGGATTTATAATTGGAGAAACTTTTCCGCTGCTTGTAAATTATAATGACTCAGTTATTTATCCAAAGGCATTTCTTTATCTATTTCTCTGTTTTAGTTTAATTACTTTTGAAAAAAAAAATATACCCTCGCTTTGAAAAACGGGGTGTTACAAAGACCAATCCTCAAAGTTGATGGCTAAAGTAAGAAAGTACAAACTGGACATAAATGATAAAGTCCCCGCATCACTAACACACGTACATAACCGAAAATCTTGGCACACAACAGCTATCAAAATTCAGCAATCACTCAAAACAGAAACGAAGAACGTTTTTCATTTTCACAACTTTAATCTAAGAATGTCCTGGTTTACAAAGAGCAAAATCTACTGTAATTTAAAGATTGATCTCAATTACAAAATTACATCTATCTACACTACAAAACATCAGTATTCATCACACAGGAAGTTAATAATCTACACAAGATTGTTTAGGATAGATTCGATCAAAGAGGATCAACAAAGGCGTAACAAAAAATCAAGATCAATCTCCAAATTGATGAGCTATGAGAAAGAAAAACCATGATAACAAGGACACTGCTACACCTTTCTGTATAAATCCAATCATGTTTTTGAGATAAAGGATTGACACACAACAGCTGTCAAAATTTAACACTCATACAAAACACAAAACAAAGAATGTTCTTGTTTTACAAAAGAACATTCTGGTTTTAATTCTCTTTTAAAGATAGAATTAAAAGAGATAATTTTCCACAGTATAACTCACATATTAAAGAGTATCAAGACTGCTCAAATCATTGGTGAAGCCAAGAACTCGAGATCAATGCCCAAAGGTGAAAAACAGCCTTAAGATTGATCTCCAATGGATGAGTTGTGAGCAAGGACACAAGTAGATTGTACTTACAATATTCTACACAAAGTTCTGCATAAACTTGACTCAAAACAGTGCCAAATGACATGTGACAACTCATTCACGTTTTCCATAAAAGCCAAAAGCAAGAACGTTCTTTGTTTTGTCAAGAACGTTCTGGACAACAAATAAACGCATGTTTAATTGCTTTAAAATATATCTAACACTTGGGAAGTGTGTCAAACGGATATATTCATTTTAAATTGAATATTCAAAGCCTTTTCACATCTATAAATTGAAGATCAATTGGAAGATGAAGGCAAGAGTTCAATTTACAAATCTGCCAACACTTGTTCAAGTAACAAGTCATAAAAACACTTCAAGCAAACTCCAACTCTCTTCACTATATCTTTAGATCGTTATATACCGAGTTTGTCTTTAATTTATCTCAAACAAGTGTTGAGAAGTTTCAAGATCCCAAACACTTTTATCATAAATATCATTTGTAACTCAAGTTTATCTTTTATGTTAGATTGAGTGTGTTTGTAAATGTCCTTTCAAGGCTGAAAGGTGATTGTAAAAATCCTTTCTAGGTTGAAAGGTGAAGATTGTAACAGATCAAGGTTGATCTGGATGGGTGGTGTAAAAACCAAGAACGTTCTCCGTTTTGAACACTTAGTGAAAAATCTCACGGTTGTGAGGACTAGACGTAACCCGAATTGGGTGAACCAGGATATATCTCTATGTGATATCTCTTCCCTTATCTATTTAATTTGATTCTGTTTGATTATCAAGTTAAATTGTTGATTTAACTAACCAAGAACGTTCTCCGTTTTCTGTTTTCACAACCATGATCAATCTTGGATTATTTTCTTAAGTTTATAATAGGAAATTTTAAATAGGAACATTTACAATTCAAACCCCCATTTCTTGTAAATCAATATTGCTACTTCAATTGGCATCAGAGCGCTGCCTCTAAAGTTGAGCACCTAACAAGTGTTAGAGGAAAGGTCATTCAAATCCTGCAACAATCTGATATAAAAATGTTTGAGCGACAAAAGATTTTCAATGAGATACCTGATCCGCTGTCGCACACGGGTCAAATACAATTGATAAAATATAAATAGAGGTAATAACTCGATTCGTTTCGCAAGGACATCTGATATAGTTATAATAACTGAATTGAAAATTGAAATTAAAAAGGGGGTTTTTTATATTTTTGATTTAACAAATGAGCAAAACGGTTAATCCGCTTATTCGAGTTTCACACCTATCACAGATTCTACCAATGAGTTTAATTTCTAATTTGTGATTTTATTCTTGTTTGACTATATAATTGATCACACAAGAGTAATCAATCCTTTGTGAATTTGGTTTCTTTGATTGGATTAAGCATCACAATCATTAAAATACTATAATTATAATTCAATTAAATTAGAAACTGAAACCAAATTCTGTCAAATAAATTTAAGCAATCAAAATATCAATATAATCAAATAAACAAGAATAGAATCATGAAAAGAAATCGATTGTGTAACCTGAATCTCAAGGTGTTGATGAAACTCTGAACTCGTGGATTAATCTTACAAAATTAGCCTTTCATGAAATTAAAATAAAACTATTTATTTCGTGTAGAAATTTAATATATAGTACTTGATATTGGGCTTTAGGGTTTAGGGTATAAAAACAAGTGGCCCACTAATTAAAATTATTACAAAAATCCAGATTACGAAATTTGCAATTTAGGTCAAGTAAGGTTCGGAATTGGTCTTTTCTTCCAACACAAACGTTGTAGCTCAGATTTGTATCTTTCCAACGCCTGCTCATATGCGCCAATCCGATATTCATAGCTCATGTTGTGACCTATAGAGCGAGAAAGAGTTAAAATGCAAATAATAAAATTATAATTCAAATTCGACCCAAAGTTTAGAAACAAGCAAAAATATTAATCTAAGCTATAAAGAGCTTTTAAAATACCAAACTAAAAAGATAAATACATGTGCCCAAATACTATGATCAAATTCCCCCACACTTAAACTTTTGCACTCCGAGCAAAACAATTATGAATAGTTTTGTTATCACAACCAATGCAAACAAGAGGACGAGTTAACTAAAGAATGCATCATAAGTGATAGTGTCCTCCCGGGATATAAATTTCTCTCGAAGTGTTTACACTCAAAGTGTTTGGGCTACTATTTACACTCAAAACACATCATGAAAGCTAGTACTACCATAGGCTTGACAAGTTTCTATAATCTATATTTGAAACACATGCAGATAATGATCAAAAGGTCTTTATTTAGGTTGTAACGTGGCCAAGGTAAGGGTGAGATAATCCTAAGGAGACTAGGGCTGAAGATCAAAGAGGATAAAGGAGTAATGATTAAGAGAGAAAAACAGCATTAAGAAGTAACTCAACAAAATATCATTAACTTTTATTTTAATACTCTCTTTGTTCATAACACAACCATTTTTCCTCATATATATATATATATATATATATATTCTTTTTTTTCTTTTCTTTTATTTATTTATTATTTCTTTCATTTTTTTTCATCACTCTCAAATTTAAACATACAAGTTGAGCACCCCTACACTTATGTAAGGATAGACTCCTTTATCCCCCAAGATTGAGGCAGTTCATTATTTTTCACTTTTAGGTCTGTAATGTGCTATATAACAAAAAAAAAAAGGTAATTAGGCTCAAAGGTGCTTAAACAAATGGATAATTGTAGGATATGCTTATTTGGTTGGTAGCTTTATTAGAAACAAATGCCTAGATCATTTCAATATATGCATGCAGACAAGAGTCAAGTCAAGTTCTGGCGTAACAAACAATCATGAGTGAGATAACACAGAAGAGAAAAAAAAAAGATGGAAAAATGCATTCCATTCATAATAAAGCTCAAAAATCTCACAAAGGTTAATGACTTATCACAAATGATACATAATTTAGCATTTTAATCCAATTTATTATACTAATAATGCAAAAATTCTATCCAATCATGTCAGTCCAAACAAACTCTCAACATTTACAACCATAAAATCTAATGAAAAGCATGCAATGCAATGTCCATTTTTTTTAATTTTTTTATTGTTATTGTTATTTTTATTTTATTTTTGAAATATAATAAATAAAATCATAACAAAGAGAATCCTAAATAATATCCCCATATTTAAATTACACATTGTTCTCAATGAAATTAACAAGTATAAAATAAGAGTAAGGAAAGGGAGCCCCCTATTTAAACTTCAGTGTAGGTGGACTTTTCTAAGGAGAGTTTTTCTATGGTAGAATCTTCAAGCACAGAGCTCTCATGGAATAGCTTGAGGCGTTGTCCATTTACTTTGAACATTTTTTTCGGTGTTTCACTTTTTATTTCCACTGCACCCTGAGGAAAAATGTTAGTAACAACAAAATGGCCAATCCACTTCGATCGAAGTTTTCCAACCTTAATTTTCAAACGGGAGCTGAACAATAAAACTTTTTGGCCAATGGAAAATTTCTTCCTAGAAATCATCTTATCATGAAAGTACTTAGTTTTCTCCTTATAGATGCGATAGTTCTCATAATCTTAAAATTTAAGCTCTTCAAATTGTTGCAATTGAAGCTTTCTCTCCAAACCTGTTTTCTCCATCTCAAGGTTACAACTCTTGATCACCCAATAAGCATGGTGCTCTATTTTTACTGGGAGGTGGCATGCCTTACCAAACACAAGTCGATAAGGGGACATTCCTATTGGTGTTTTGTAGTTTGTTCTATGAGCCCAAAGAACTTCTTCAAGTTGGTGGCTCCAATCTTTCCTGTTTGGCTGCACCATCTTTTCTAAGATTTGTTTGATTTCCCTATTTGAGACTTCACCTTGCCAATTAGTCTGGGGATGATAAGGTGTAGAAACTCTATGCACAACCCCATACTTCTGAAGCAAAGCGTCCATGGTTTGGTTGCAAAAATGAGTGCCTTGATCACTTATGATGGCTCAGGGTATTCCAAACCTGCAAAAAATATTTGATCTGATAAAACCTGCAACTTTAGAATCATTAGTCCTAGTGGGTATTGCTTCCACCAACTTCAAAACATAATCAAAAGCTAGTAAAATATAGACATAACCCAAAGATACAGGAAAAGAGCCCATAAAGTCAATGCCCCACACATCAAATACTTCACAGAATAGCATAGGTTGTTGAGGCATTTCACTCATACAAGTGATTTTTGTTCCTGCTATTTGGCACGGTTCACAAGTTTTGTAAGTCTCAAAAGCATTTTTAAACAAAGTGGGCCAAAAGAAATCCGAGTTTAAGACTTTTCTTGCTGTTCGTTGAGGACCAAAATATCCTCCAATTTGAGAGGCATGACAAAAATGAAGAATGGATTGAGCCTCATTGTGGGAAACACATAGCCTAATCACCTGGTCACTACAGAATTTCCACAGATATGGATCATCCCACACATAGTATTTGGACTCACTTTTAAGTTTATGTATTTGTGTTCGGGATGCATCTGCAGGAAAGATTCCAGCAACTAGATAATTAAGTAAATCAGCAAACCAAGGAGTTACCTCATGCAACTGTAGCAGTTGCTCATCAGGGAAGTCATCTTGAATGGAGATTGGGTCCTCATCCATTTCTATTCTATTCAAATGATCTGCCACGAAATTTTCAGCTCCACTCTTATCTTTTACCTCTAAACAAATTCTTTGAGTAATAACATCCCCCGGATCGATCTCGATTTTGCTTCTGATTTCTTCAACAAGAAATTCAAAGCTGAAATGTCAGTAAAAACAACTACCTTCGAACCTAAAAAATATGATCTAAACTTATCAAGTGCAAAAACAATAGCTAAAAGTTCCTTTTCATTGGTAATATAATTAGCTTGTGCAGAATCTAAAGTCTTAGAAGCATAATAGATAACATGGGCAGCCTTACCAACCCTTGTGCAAGGACTGCTCCCACGTCATAGTTAGATGCATCACACATAATTTCAAAAGGGAGGGTCCAATTGGGTGGCTGAATTATGGGAGTAGAGGTTAGTGATGCCTTTAAGAAATCAAACGCCTTCTTGCATTTGTCAATGAAGGTGAAACTGACATATTTTGGCTGCAAATTCAACAGTGGAATTGATATCTTGCTGAAATCCTTGATAAATCACTTCTAAAAACCAGCCAACCGTTCAAGCATCTGATCAATGAATGGTAAAGGAAAATGATCTTTTCTAGTTGTCTGGTTTAGTCTCTTGTAATTGATGCATCCAGCTGTTCTGCACTCGTGTGGGGATAAGTTCATTATTTTCATTTTTAACCACTGTGAGTCCAATTTTCTTTGGGACTACCTCCATCAGACTCACCCATTGATTATCAGAGATGGGGTATATAATGCCTGCTTTCAAGAGCTTGGTCACTTCTTTTTTTACAACATCCAAAATTAATGGGTTAAGTCGCCTTTGGGGCTGTCTGACTGATTTTACCCCGTCCTCCAGTAGTATCCTATGCATAGCATGGATGGGCTAATACTAAGAATATCAGCCAAGGTCCATCCAATTACCTTCATGTGTTTTCTCAAAATCTGCAATAGCTTCTCTTCCTGTTCATCTTCAAGTTTGGCTGAAATAATCACAGGTAACTTGCCACTTCCTTCTAAATAAGCATACTTCAAATTTTCAGGAAGTGGTATAACCTCTATAGTCGGTGGTTGTTCAATGGAAGGTACAACACCAGTGGCCGAAGCTAAGTCTGCAAAATCAATTATGTTAGTAGAAATATCGATATCAGTACAATGATCAACTTGCAAGGGAGCTTCAATCTCAGCACACACAGAGCATAATTGAGTATATGTGCAGAATTCACAAGTATAAGTTGTTGAGACAAAATCTCTCTAAATTGGTTTTAATGATAACAAAATTAATTAAAAGATTATGATTGTATTTAATGACTAATTTGTGCTTTTGAGTGTATTCATATAAGAAAACAGGTTATCATTCATTAAGGAAAAAGAAGAAAATTATGAGTTAAATGTTAAGTATGAAGATGCCGAGGATGGCCTCACGAGCTGGTAAAATTGCAGTTCTGCATCCTCGCTGATTTAAATTTATTAAACAAAGGCATAATAGTATTAAAGAATGAATTATTTGAATACATTCAACAAAGGCAGAATAGTATTAAAGAATGAATTGTTTGATTCATTCAATAAAGGCAAAATACTATTAAAAAATGGTTAAAGAAAGGCATTTGAAGAAAAGTAGCAAGAATGCAAGAGAAAGGTACGAGGAATGATGATCTTAGCATGTGCCTATAGTCAACATTTTGAAAAGCTTTCCAAGACTTTATGAAAGCAACTCATCATGTCATAGGCAAAAAGGCTACATGTACAATTATGTGTTTTAATAAGATTATAAAGTCAATCTTCAAAAAGGCAACAACAAACAAGTCTTAAATAAATTGATCACATGTCTTAAGGCAAGGAAAGAAGAAAGAAGGTCTTCACGTGAAGCCTTCACAAAGCCTTGAAGAAAGGAATGAAAAGGACATCACATACAAGGCATTAAATGGAGGAAAGAGAAAAAGCTCACATGTGAAGCTTTATGAAGGCATTGAAGAAAGAGAATGAAAATGACCCCAAACAATATTCAAACATTAAAGAAAGGAAAAAGAAAAGGACATCACGTGTCCCCAAGTGCCAAGAAAACAGTACCTCGTACTTGAACATGGAATGCATATTTTCAAATGAGCTGAATGGCATTTTCGTAAATATGAAGAAAAACCTTGGCATTTCTCAAATGGATTTTCCAACGGTCATAAAAGGCTTGGCTTATGAAATGAACATCACAAGACCTCTATAAATTGCAGCAAACTGATCTTCATCAACAGACAACACATTGCATTAAAAAAGATCAAAGATCTTAAAGCTTTCAAGAAGCAACATCCATTATATCTTCATACTTTCTACAAATCCTACATTAGATCTTTGTTAATCTTTTGAGAAAGTATTTAGAATCAATCACTCTCTTATCACACTGTAATTTCCACGTGAGGTACACTTGGAAATATTTGAAATCTGATTGTAAGCTTGGTGAAGCTTGAGAATACATGAGTTGTAATCATCCTCGGTTAGAGGTTGATCTGTTTGAACATTAGTGAAATCTCACAAGGGTGTGAGGACTGGAAGTAGCCATCTTTGGGTGAACTAGTATAAAAATAGTGTGTATCAATCTTATATTTCTTCTTCACTCTTTAACTCGGTTTGAATTTAAAGGTTTTGAAAAACCCATCCTCGGGCTTTCCATCCTCAGCAAGAGGATAGTTTTTAAAACACTTGAAAACAATTTTTAAAATAGCAAAATCCCTATTCAACCCCCCTTCTAGTGATATTTAGCTACATCATAAGTATCATCAAAACCATACAATGAAGGAAAATCAGTGGCAAACATATCGAGGTAAGTGTCATCAACCAAATCAGCAAGCTATTTAATTTGAAAAATAGAATGCTCTTCCACGGGGCGTTTCATAGCATCAAAGAGGTTAAATTTTACAATGCTATCACCAAATTCCATAGATAGAGTTCCAGCATGCACATCAATTTTTGTTATAGCAGTTTCAAGAATGGTATGCCTGAGATGATAGGTGCCCTGCTGGACTTATTCTCTCTCTCCATGTCCAGAATATAAAAAATCTGCAAGAAATATCAATTCATTAACTCGAACAAGTACATCATCCACAAGTCCAGCGGGACGAGTATTGCTCATGCTCGCCAATTGAATGGTAACAATTGTACCTTGTAAAGGTCCAACAACAAGGGATTTAAAAATAGATGTAGGCATAACATTAATGGAAGCTCCTAAATCTAACATAGCATTTTCAAAATGACTATTGCCTATGGTGCATGGAATGGAAAAAGTTCCTAGATCTTTGCATTTCTGAGGCATGGGCTGAATGAGGGCTAAAACATTTCACCCCATGATTACTTTTTCATTACCTTTTAACCTTCTCTTGTTTGTGCACAAATCTTTTTGAAATTTTGCATATCTTGGAATATGTTTAATTGCTTCAAGAAGCGGAATGTTCACTTCTACCTTCCTAAATGTATCCAGGATCTCGTTGTCCCTATCTGCCTCGTCCATTTTCTTAGTCTTCACTGCCCTTTGAGGAAAAGGAAGTGGTATATTTTGCTCAACATCAACAGTTTCAGATATCAAAGTATCCTCAACAACCTTGTTATTTTTCACTATAGTTTTAGATACCTTTGGTATTTCAACACCTTTCTCAAACCTCAATGTAATTGAACTGAAATTCAGAGCATTTGGATTTACTACTGAATGTGCATGCAATTGGTTTGACCCCTGAGTCTGCAATTGATTGGTTGAAGTGGCTAGCTGACCAATTTTTGTGTCCAAATTTTGAATGGTGAAAATCTGTTCGTTGTTGAAATTGGAGATTCTAGACAACCATCTGTTTTAATGAGGTCCTCTAATGAAGGTGCATTGTTTTGCTGTTGAGGAATATTTTGTTGTTACTGCCTAGGTTGCTGTTGTGCAGATGAATTCCCCCATCTCAAGTTGGGATGGTTTCTCCAACCAGGATTGTACTTGTTAGATGATAGATCATAGTTGGCTTGATGATTGTATATATTTGCTGCATATGTTTGAGGAGCATCAGCAATTAGATCTTCTTGCAATGTAGGACATGAATCTGAAGGATGCTCTAGAGAATTCCAAATACCACAGACATCTGTTTGGGTTTTACCTATTGCCAATTTTTTTACTAAAGATGTAAGCTAATCAAGTTTTCCTTCTAAATTCTTGTGCAATGGAGCTTGAATTTCATTCACACCCTTTTTCAACACTATTGAATTGCTTCTAGTTGTAAACTGCTGAGAATTAATGGACATGTTCTCAATCAAAGCCCTTGTTGCTTATGGGGTCTTATCGACAAGTGCTCCCCCATTAGCAGCATCCAAAATGCTTCTATCCATAGATAGCAAGCATTCATAAAAATATTGGATGAGCAATTGTTCAGAAATCTGGTGATGAGGACAACTTGACACTAATTTCTTGAATCTCTCCTAATACTCATGTAATGATTCCCTGTCAATCTCCCTGATGCTACATATTTCTTTTTTGATTGACGCAGCTCTTGAGGCAGGGAAGAATTTATTAGAAACAATATCTTGAGATAATTCCAACTTGTAACAGAACCTGGTTGAAGGTAGTATAACCAGTCCTTGGCAGCATCTTGGAGTGAAAACGGGAAGGCTCTAAGCTTAATATGGTCTTATGTGACTCCTTGAGGCTTCATGGTAGAACACACAATATGGAATTCCTTCAAGTGTTTGTGGGGATCTTGACCTGCAAGACCATTAAACTTTGGAAGCAAGTGTATTAAACCAGATTTAGGTTCAAATGGTACAGTAACTTCATGATATGTGATACATAATGCCTTATAATTGACATTAGGTGCAAGAAGTTGTTTTAAGGTTCTATTATTCGCATCAGCCATATTTTGCAACAAGTTGTCAATTTCAGTATCTGACTTTAACTCGTTAACACTAACAGCCCTATTAAGTCTACGACGTAAATGAAATGTCCTATCTATTTCAGGTTCAAGAGAATGAAGATTCACAGAACTAGCCCTAGTCATGCATCATCATAACAATGCAATACAAAATAACAATTATGAAAATTCCAACAATGTATCGAATGCTAAAATTGAAGTGAAAAATCGAAAACCATATAAAATAAAATCCAAAAAATATAAAAATACCACCAAAAATTTCTAAAAATCAAATAAAGACAACACAAATTTTTTTGGAATTTTTAGAGAATATGACAAATTCAAAAAAGGGTCTAAAGGAAGGAATTTGGGATTTTGACCGTCGTTTCCGTATAAGAAACTTATACGGAGTCTTGTTCCTTGATTTCTTTTTATTTTCTGGCGCAATTTCGGAGCAATCCGAGACAATCGCCTAAAAACAGGGTTAATATTATTATCAAAGAGTCTCCGGGTCAAATACAATTGATAAAATATAAATAGAGGTAATAACTCAAATCATTTCGCAAGGACTTCTGATATAGTAATAATAACCGAATTGAAAATTGAAATTAAAAATGAGGTTTTTTAGATTTTTTATTTAACAGATGAGCAAAACGATTAATTCACTTATTCGAGTTTCAGACCTATCACAGATTCTATCAATGAGTTTAATTTCTAATTTGTGATTCTATTCTTATTTGACTATAGAATTGATCAAACAAGTGTAATCAATCCTATGTGAATTTGGTTTCTTTGATTGGATTAAGCATCACAATCATCAAAATATTATAATTAACGATCAAGCGTCGCAAAATTATAATTCAATTAAATTAGAAACCGAAACGAAATTATGGCAAATAAATGTAATCAATCCTATTGAAATTCAATTTAAGCAATCAAAATATCAATATAATCAAATAAACAAGAATAGATTCATGAATAGAAATTGACAGTGTAACCTGAATCCCAAGGTGTTGATGAAACTCTGAGCTTGTGGATTAATATTATAAAATTAGTCTTTCATGAAATTAAAATAAAACTATTTATTTCTTATAGCAATTTGAATCCTAATTTTTTCGTCCTTAGAAAAGAAACAAAACTGCCAATATATAGTACTTGATATTGGGCTTTAGGGTTTAGGGTTTAAAAACAAGATTACGAAATTTGCAATTTAGGCCCAGTAATGTTCGGAATGGGTCTTTTCTTCTAACACAAAAGTTGTAGCTCAGATTTTTATCTTTCCAACACCTGCTCATAATAAAGAGTTAAAATTCAAATAATAAAGTTATAATTCAAATTTGACCCAAAGTTTAGAAACAAGCTAAAAATATTAATCTAAGCTATAAAGACCTTTTAAAATACCAAACTAAAAAGCTAATAACATGTGCCCAAATGCTATAATCAATACTCATACAAAATCATATTCCAAAATGTTCTAAAACTAAGAAACGAAACACCTCTTTAAAAATAGAAGTTCTTGATTTGAAAATTGATTTAACCAACTTGGTAAAGACCACTAAAACCTTTCAAAATAACATTATATCTGAAGAAGGGATATTTGACAAAGATGTTTTACGTTTCAAAACTTCTCAAAAAGAAAAGCTTTATGAAAAAAAAATTGTGTCAAAAAAGAAGGATGAGAAAGGTAATATAAGATGTTCTTACTGTAACAAAATTGGACATCTTGATTCCATATGTTTTTACAAAAGAAGGGATAAAAAATTCAAAGCAAAACGATTTCCAAAAAACGAAGAACGTTCTTCGTTTTTTCATTCATGTGAAGAAGTTCTTGTCTCATATCAGAACTTTCTCCAAGAATAAAAAATAAGTGTTTTTATTGTTCGAAGAGTGGTCATGTTGAATCAAATTGTTATCATAAGAAAATATCTTCTACGAGCAGACATACTAACCATCAAGGACCCATACAAATATGGGTACCAAAATCATTACTAACTTGTGATGTAGGAACATCATTCAACAATCAAGAAAGAACGTTGATACATGAACAAGGCATGCTCAATAAACATGGATGGAAAAGTATGGTGCCTCCTCTATTTACAAATATTTGGAAAGTCTATAAGCTTTAGAAACATTAACAAATCAAAGGTACATGTATCATTAGTTGAAATAATTTTGCATTGATTAAGGATGTTTGATATGTGAAAGATAACTTTGTAAAATTGATTTTTAAAGTTATTTTTTAAAACCCCACATGGCTGATGTAAAATAAACATCCTCATGTTTCAGTTTAAAAAAAAAATCACTATGTTTTATACTTAGATGAATTTCCAACAAAATCATGTGTTTTAAGAGTTTTAAAAAGAATTGTCATTTCTATAAGAAATGATCAAGGGAAATTTGAAACTTCATTATTCAAATCATTCTTTGATGAAAATGATATTTCACATGATTTGCTTGTCAAAGAACTTTCAAACAATATGAAATTTTTTTTAAATATATATATATAATTACAAGAAATGGCTAGAACAATTTTAAATGAATCAAGTGTTGAAAAAGAATTTTGGGGAGAAGTCATAAAAATTGTTTGTCATGTTTTTAATCTTGGCTCTATTAGAAAATATATTTAACATACCTTCATATGAATTTTTGAAAAATAAGAAAGCAAAATATATCATACTTTAACATTCTTCAATGTCATTACGATGCTTTGCATAGTAAAGAAAGTATGGGAAAATTTGTTTTAAAATGTCATCAAAGTACATATTCTGAATACTCTACATTGTATAAATATTATAGAATATAAAATCGTTAAAAATCATGGTCAAGATCGTTTAAATTGAAGTCAGATCATTTTGGTCATAACGAAGAACGTTCTTCGTTTTTAGGTTGTTTTGTCAAGCCGCTCAAGAACGATCTTCGTTCTTCATCATCACTAACTTTCAAAATCAGTTTTTTCCATCTGAATCGTCTGATTTTTTCAAAAGTAACGGCTACCTATGCTAGCCCAGTAACATCATTTCACCTAACTCACTTCTTACCCTTCCGCCAAAACATCTCCTCGTGATCAATTTATTGGAAGAACTAATTAGGAGGGATTTATATGGTACCAAAATTGTTGATGTTAAAGGTGAAAATGAGTGGTACTACCACCAAGCATTTCAAGTTTTAAAATCAAACAGCAGGACATTGTGTATGGCATAGACTTGATTATGGCGCAATCATCCTATTGGATGAGCACTTTTGTGAAGAATGGAATAAAGAAAGAATGGAATAAATCATGATTACTATTTAATTCATTTATGGAAATCAAATCCTTATCATCAATCCTTATGATAAATTCAAAATATCATGTTAAATGAATTAACATCGTTTTGTGCAAATTCACCCATTTATGTTCTTGAAAGCATTTTCTATCATGTTGTCAAATTGTTTGCATATTTTGAGTAGCCTATCCATTGCTTGAAGCTTGTGTATAATATTTTGAATATGCTTTTTCAAAAAAAAAAATGAGTTTTATAATGTGACTTTTGAAAAAGATCCTTCTTCAACTTATTTCAAATATATATCCTTGTTTAGGATTTATTTTTGAAGGATTTCAACAAGAGAATATATTTTGTTCTTCATAAAAAGGATTTTTGTCTTTTGTTTCCTTAAAACTCAAAACTAATAAAATAAATAAAGGAATAATTTGGCTTGAAGTCAAAAATTGTTATTTGAGCATTTTGAGACATATTAATATATGTCTTTGCAAATGAGTCTTATTTGTTGTTCATTTCTTTTGTGAAAATTGATCTCAAGTGTTTCAATTTATTTTAAGCATGACAGATAGAAATAGCAACAATAATCAAAAAGCCTTATACATACTTACTAATGAAATTAAGTTTAAACATGTGCCTTATTGTCAATTAGCGTGGTTGCAAAAAAACTGTAACAAAACAATTTTTTTAATGTGAGCAAATCTCTTGGTATATTTTTGATCCATTTGAAAAATACAAACATCTATAGTATAAGAATGTTTTGTAAAGGGAGAAGATACATTTGACATGATATCATATTCATCTTATTTTGCTTCCATATATGCGCTCATTCTCTCTAGTTTTAAAAATGAAAAATGGATCTATTTATAACAAGTAAATATGATCATGTTCAAATCAAAATGTTGTCTCTTGTGAAAGAGGATAAAAAAAAAAAGGCATATTACTTGTTTGATGGAACTTTGAATTATTAAAGGATATTAATTTCATAATATTCAGGGGATTTTTTAGAAAATTTTCTTTTCTTAAAACTGAAGTCAACTCATTTTTTTTAAAAAAAATGAGAAGAATATATTCATTGAAATATTTTCAAGTGTGTTAAAATGCTTGCATATGTTTGCATATAATTATGTCATATTGCTTTTGTTATCATTATTCATATCTTGATTGCAATATTGATCATCATACATATTGTGTTCCTTGATGTTATGCAAACTTACAAGTTTGACATATGAATGCATTGATCAAACACATGATTTCTATATGTCATATACTCATGTTATTGATTTCTACATTTGCACTTCCTTTGTATTCCCCATTCTTTTTGTGTTGACAAAGGGGGACAATTGTTTTAGATTTTATTTTTAGATTTTATGTTGGTTCAAAAATCTAAAGCATATTATGAGGGGGGGCTTTTAAGCTCTCTATGATTAAAAAAAGAATCTAAATTAACATGTTTGTCATCATCAAAAAGGGGGAGATTGTTAAGACAAAATCTCAAATTAATGTTTCGATCATAATTAAACAAAAGGTTAATTAAGAATTCTAATTACGATTCTAAGTGTTTTTGTAACACCCCGTTTTTCAAAGCGTGAGTGTATTTTTTTTTTCAAAAGGAACTAAAATAAAACAGGAAAATAAATAAGGTAACACACGTTTGGATAAATATTTAAGTCGTAATACAACGACCAATAAGTCAACAGAATTTACGAGCAGCGGAAAAATTCTTAATCCATGAATTCAAAATATATACATAACAAAAGTAGTACAGTCTTCCAGTTTAAAAATAAATGCAACCCCAAAAGAAAGACATCCGTTCCCTCTGTGACGACCTAGTCTGATCATTTTACAAAACAACTAAACACCCTGAGTGATCTCCACGCGCCCCATGAGATCCTCCTAATGTAGCTGCAGTCAAGCGTTCCCATCTCCATTTCCGTCCGTAGGGTACGAACCGGTAGGATCGTCCTGACTCTCATCTGAGGGCAAAGCCCAGATTTCCACAATAATTGTAAAGGTCACCAACCGAAAATAACAGTTAACACATAGCATTTAAGTTTTAAATGCTAAAAATAACTTTTCAACTAAGCATGCACCTTATCAGGATTTTCAATATGCGAAAAATTCATACAATACTTTGCCAATTAAAAATGAAAGCAAAATGAAGTTCTCAATCCCCTAATGAAAACATAACAAATCAAGACATGGATAAGTTAATGAGTAATCAAACATCTAACTCAAACTGAGGATTTTCACTAAGCCAATCGATTGGGAAATCGATTGTGTTCTTGTATCCATTTACACTGCAGTCTGCAGTTATTTGTTCAGTCTACCATAAATTTTTGTAAATAAAATCATGCAATGAATGACACTATAATCATTACCTGTATCTTATGGATATGATGGTCTTTCATACTAATATGAAGTATGAAATTTTGGGAATATATTGATGACTTTTAATCTTGTTACTGGTATCAGAATTTCTGCAGGTCTTGCAAGGGTGCAAAAGTTGTCAAAGGAACAAAGACAGTCAAGTTGGATATTTTTCGTGGTAATTATAATTTCAAAGATTTTGGAATGTATTGTTGTAGCTCGTTATGTAGGCCATGGTCATATGGCATACAAGGAGGAAAATGCTTCATGAATGAGAAATTTTCACATTGATTTTCTTCAAACTAGAAATAGCCTCTACCGAGTGAACTTAACACTGATGACACAGAAATAGCCTGCCAAATGTCCTACTGAATTTGAAGGGAACCTAGATATTAAATAATTTTAGCCTATGAATGTTAAATAGCTTGGATAAATATTGACTTCATGTCTTTCTTTTGTCATTTGACTTAATTCACTCGAGCTGAAGAATACGCACACAGCACACACATCCAAACCTTAAAATGCATAAACATCCATGTCTGCATGTATTTGTACTATTCTTAACGCCCAGTTAACTTAAACGATTTTTCTTTAAAACAAAATATTAAGTAACCGAGACATTAAGAGATTCCCCATTCTTAACGCCTAGTTAACTTAAACGATTTTCAAAAACAAATATTAAGTAACCGAGACATTAAGAGATTCCCCATTCTTAACGCCTAGTTAACTTAAACGATTTTCAAAAACAAATATTAAGTAACCGAGACATTAAGAGATTCCCCATTCTTAACGCCTAGTTAACTTAAACGATTTTCAAAAACAAATATTAAGTAACCGAGACATTAAGAGATTCCCTATTCTTAACGCCCAGTTAACTTAAACGATTTTTCTTTAAAACAAAATATTAAGTAACCGAGGCATTAAGAGGTTCCCCCTCCTTAACGTCCAGTTAACTTAAACGGTTTTCAAAACAAAATGTTAAGTAACCGAGACATTAAGAGATTCCCCATTCTTAACGCCCAGTTAACTTAAACGATTTTCAAAAACAAATATTAAGTAACCGAGACATTAAGAGATTCCCCATTCTTAACGCCCAGTTAACTTAAACGATTTTCAAAAACAAATATTAAGTAACCGAGACATTAAGAGATTCCCCATTCTTAACGCCCAGTTAACTTAAACGATTTTCAAAAACAAACATTAAGTAACCGAGACATTAAGAGATTCCCCATTCTTAACACCCAGTTAACTTAAACGATTTTCAAACACAAATATTAAGTAACCGAGACATTAAGAGATTCCCCATTCTTAATGCCCAGTTAACTTAACAATTTTCAAAACAAAATATTAAGTAACCGAGACATTAAGAGATTCCCCATTCTTAACGCCCAGTTAACTTAAACGATTTTCAAAAACAAATATTAAGTAACCGAGACATTAAGAGATTCCTCATTCTTAACGCCCAGTTAACTTAAACGATTTTTCTTTAAAACAAAATATTAAGTAACCGAGACATTAAGAGATTCCCCATTCTTAACGCCCAGTTAACTTAAACGATTTTCAAAAACAAATATTAAGTAACCGAGACATTAAGAGATTCCCCCTCCTTAACGTCCAGTTAACTTAAACGGTTTTCAAAACAAAATGTTAAGTAACCGAGACATTAAGAGATTCCCCCTCCTTAACGTCCAGTTAACTTAAACGGTTTTCAAAACAAAATGTTAAGTAACCGAGACATTAAGAGATTCCCCATTCTTAACGCCCAGTTAACTTAAACGATTTTCAAAAACAAATATTAAGTAACCGAGTCATTAAGAGATTCCCCATTCTTAACGCCCAGTTAACTTAAACGATTTTCAAAAACAAATATTAAGTAACCGAGACATTAAGAGATTCCCCATTCTTAACGCCCAGTTAACTTAACAATTTTTCCAAAACAAATATTAAGTAACCGAGACATTAAGAGATTCCCCATTCTTAACGCCCAGTTAACTAAACGATTTTCAAAAAACAAATATTAAGTAACCGAGACATTAAGAGATTCCCCATTCTTAACGCCCAGTTAACTTAAACGATTTTCAAAAACAAATATTAAGTAACCGAGACATTAAGAGATTCCCCATTCTTAATACTCATTTAACTTAATGGTTTTGAAATTCCACACAAAACAAACTCAAACAAATTCTCACATTCAATTCATAATTCACACCAAAACACATCAATCAACAAACATCAAGTATGAACATGCCAAATACGATGAACACAAATCAACATAATAAATTTCATTTATTCAAAATCTTACATACATGAGGAAAAATCATTTTTTTCAAAACAATACTCCAATCCTAACACAATTTGTTTCCACACAACTACAGATAAGGCCCTAGATGCAAACTAAAAGTTTGGAAGGAGCCCTTAACTTCGCGTTAGCTCTAACGTGCGTTTCCGGTACCGCGAGCAAATCCGGTAAAAATCTCCGCTCGCAACGTCGCCTCCAAATTGGTCCCCTAGCACCGTAGCGTGGTAGTAAAATCTCCGCTCGCAACGTCGCTTCCAAATTTGGTTCCCTACAACCGTAGCATGGTAGTGAGCAACTTTCCCTTCTATCTCTTCGTGAAACGAAGCTTAGATCTAGATGAAACGGGGAGGTTTGTGTTTGACGGTTTTGAAATCCATAACTCCGTTTTTGAATCCGGGAAGAAGGAAGGAGTTGAGAACTTGATCTTTCTCACCCACTAGCCTTGGGTTTCAATTCTCGAACTTAAAGGAAACAAGAAAAACGAAAATGGAGGAGAAGGGAGGGAGGTTCACGCAAGGCAGGGAGAGGAAGGAGATGGAAATCTTTTCTTTTCTTTCCTTTGCTTTTCTCTTCTTTCTTTTTCCTTCTTTCCTTTATATTTCCTTTTCTTTTCTCTCCAAACAAATATATACATATAGATATATATTAATTACTTTTAACAAATATCTCAAAATATCTAAATATTTGTTAAATTACCATTTCACCTGTAACGCATTAAATTCTACGTAAAGGATTCTCCGCACTTAAATTAAATTTATTTATCGACGAGTAATTCTAAACGG
>NC_021162.2:36933320-36951827 GCF_000331145.2 Cicer arietinum | reverse complement strand
TTAACGCCTAGTTAACTTAAACGATTTTCAAAAACAAATATTAAGTAACCGAGACATTAAGAGATTCCCCATTCTTAACGCCCAGTTAACTTAAACGATTTTTCTTTAAAACAAAATATTAAGTAACCGAGACATTAAGAGATTCCCCATTCTTAACGCCCAGTTAACTTAAACGATTTTCAAAAACAAATATTAAGTAACCGAGACATTAAGAGATTCCCCCTCCTTAACGTCCAGTTAACTTAAACGGTTTTCAAAACAAAATGTTAAGTAACCGAGACATTAAGAGATTCCCCATTCTTAACGCCCAGTTAACTTAAACGATTTTCAAAAACAAATATTAAGTAACCGAGACATTAAGAGATTCCCCCTCCTTAACGTCCAGTTAACTTAAACGGTTTTCAAAACAAAATGTTAAGTAACCGAGACATTAAGAGATTCCCCATTCTTAACGCCCAGTTAACTTAAACGATTTTCAAAAACAAATATTAAGTAACCGAGACATTAAGAGATTCCCCATTCTTAACGCCCAGTTAACTTAAACGATTTTCAAAAACAAATATTAAGTAACCGAGACATTAAGAGATTCCCCACATTCTTAATACTCATTTACTAAACGATTTTCAAAAACAAACATTAAGTAACCGAGACATTAAAAGATTCCCCATTCTTAACGCCCAGTTAACTTAAACGATTTTCAAAAACAAATATTAAGTAACCGAGACATTAAGAGATTCCCAATTATTAACGCCCAGTTAACTTAAACGATTTTTCTTTAAAACAAAATATTAAGTAACCGAGACATTAAGAGATTCCCCATTCTTAACGCCCAGTTAACTTAAACGATTTTTCACAAACAAACACACATTAAGTAAACAAGACATTAAGAGATTCCCCATTCTTAATACTCATTTAACTTAATGGTTTTCAAATTCCACACAAAACAAACTCAAACAAATTCTCACATTCAATTCATAATTCACACCAAAACACATCAATCAACAAACATCAAGTATGAACATGCCAAATACGATGAACACAAATCAACATAATAAATTTCATTTATTCAAAATCTTACATACATGAGGAAAAATCATTTTTCTCAAAACAATACTCCAATCCTAACACAATTTGTTTCCACATAACTACAGATAAAGCCCTAGATGCAAACTAAAAGTTTCCGGTACCGCGAGCAAATCCGGTAAAAATCTCCGCTCGCAACGTCGCCTGCAAATTGGTCCCCTAGCACCGTAGCGTGGTAGTGAGCAACTTTCCCTTCTAACTCTTCGCGAAACGAAGCTTAGATCTAGAAGAAACAGAGGGGTTTGTGTTTGAATCTCAAATACCGTTTTTCTTCGTTTTCGAATCAAAGAGGAAGAGTGGAGTTGCTAAAATCTTTGTTCTAGCACTCAACCAACCTTGGGTTACTCGTCTTGAAGAAAGAAAGCAAGGAATGACGAAAATGGAGGAGGGGGAAATCTTGGGCGTGAAGTGTCCGAGGAAGAAGATGGAAATTTTATGATTTTCCTCCCTTTCTTTTTCTTTCCTTTGTTTTTCCTTTCTTCCTTTTTGCTTCTTTCCTTTATATAACCTTTCCTTTTCCTTTTCCTTCCTTCTAATTTCCTTTCTTTCTATTCTCTCCAAGCAAACATATATATATATATATTAAATATAACTTAACAAATATCTCAAAATCTAGATATTTGTTAAATTACCATTTCACCCGTAACGCATTAAATTCTCCGTAAAGGATTTTCCGTACTTAATTTAAATTTATTTATCGACGAGTAATTCTAAACGGTGTCAAAATAACTTTTTGATCCTATAAACTCCATAATATTATTAACTTTGGCTAAAAAGCCTCCGAGCCAAAATCCAAAACATATAAAATACATAAAGTGTACTTTAAAATTATGGGTCTTACAGTTTTGGTATTTAACATGTGTATTTGAGTGTGTCAAAACAAGTTAGGTATCAAGTATTTCAAGACAGATCTCATTAAAATCAAGAAAGCAAAAACAATTAAATGAAGATCATTCTTAACTTACTTCAGTAAAACGAAGATCGTTCCTAACTTACTTCAGTAAAACGAAGATTGTTCCTAACTTACTTTAGTAAAACGCAGATAGTTCCTGACTTACTTCAGTAAAACGAAGATCGTTCCTAACTTACTTCAGTAAAACAAAGATCGTTCCTGACTTACTTCAGTAAAACGAAGATCGTTCCTGACTTACTTCAATAAAACGAAGACCGTTCCTAAATTACTTTAGTAAAACAAAGATCGTTCCTAAATTACTTCAGTAAAAAAAAATTGTTCCTGACATACTTCAGTAAAACCAAGATCGTTCTTGAGATAGTTCTAGAAAACGAAGAACGATCTCCACATATGTCTAAAACAAAAATGATCAGTTTTCTTTGTGAAAGATTGGATCCTAGTAGCTTTATTCATCTCATACCTTCATCAAACATAAGCAGAATAAATCTAAGTCTGCATTCTTCCAGATTTCGAAGGATCAAAGACATATTTCATAAAATGAACAAAGCAAGATCATTATTCAAGTGAGGCAAAAGGAAGTACAAATTCACAGGTAGTAAAGTACACTGAAGTTGTACTTTTAATCAAGACTTGCACAGTTGACTTAAAGACATAAATCATCTCAGACAACTGACAGAACAAAAAGTACAAATCAGCTCGTCTCTAAATTCGAAGAGCGATCTTGGATGTCAAGAACGTTCATGGATTAAGCTTGAACTCTCTTGCTTTTTGGCTGATCTTATACTTTTTGCACCTCTGCTGCTCTTTCCCAAAGCACTCCTATTGATGATCATAAGCGCCCCTCGAAAAGGACCAAAATGATAAAGTCCCTGCATCACTGACACACATACAGAACAGAGAATCTTGGCATGCAACAGGTATCAAAATTCAGCAATCACTCAAAACAGAAATGAAGAACGTTCTTCGTTTTCACCGCTTTAATCCAAGAACATTCTGGTTTACAAAGAGCAAAATATGTTGTAATTTAAAGATTGATCTGAGCTACAAAAGTACATTTATCTACACTACAAAACATCAATATTCATCATAGAGGAAGTTAATAATCTACACAAGATTGTTTTGGATAAATTCGATCAAAGAGGATCAACAAAGGCATAGCAAAACATCAAGATCAATCTCCAAATTGATGAGCTATGAGAAAGAACAACCATGACAGCAAGGACACTGTTGTTGCACCTTTCTGCATAAAGCACATCATGTTTTTGAGATAAAGGATTGACACACAATAGTTGTCAAAATCCTACACTCATACAAAACACAAAACAAAGGATATTCTTGTTTTATAAAAGAACATTATGGTTTTAATTCTCCATTAAAGACAAAATTAAAAGATATAACTTTCCACAATATAACTCATATATTAAAGAGTATCAAGTCTTCTCAAATCATTGGTGAAGCTGTAACACCCCGACTTTTAACAGCGCGAGTGTATTTTTTTTCAAAACAATGACAAAAGTCAACAGTATTTACAGGTAGCGGAATAGTTTTAGAAATAAAAATCAAAAGTATTCAAACATCAGAATACACCAGGGATATGAGGCCTATCAGACATAGCTCATATCCCTAGGGTATTCTCGGCAGATCTGGGCAAAAGCACTGCCCTAAGAATTTTAACTCCCCCTCCACGTCACATCAAAAAGTGGTACCTCGACCCATCAAAATAAAATGTCAATGTGACAATATTGGTATAGGTACAGTCTTCCAAATTAAAACAAATACAACCAAAAAGAAATACATCTACTCCCTATACGTCCACATAATCTGATCATACTACAAAAAACTGTACAACCCGAGTGATCTCCACGTGCTCCGCAAGATCCTCCTGACACAGCTCCAGTCAGGTGTGTCCAACTACCTTCCCATCTACAGGGTACTAACCAGTAGGATGGTCCTGGTTCTCATTAGAGGGCAAAGCCTAGATTTCCACAATACTTGTAAAGGGTCACCAACCGAAATTAACAATTAACACATAGCATTTAAACTTCAAATGCATAAAATGGCCTTTCAGCATGTCTGTATTCGAATACAACCTTCTGTGTTCGACTACACATAAGTTAGTAGCTAAAATAGGATGTATGTATTCGAATACAATCTTTTGTATTTGAATACACATCAGAAAACAACAAAATTTAGCTTTTAAAAGGGTTTCAAAACCAATCAACACTTACACATAAATCCAAACAATCACACTTAGTAATTAAAGCACAATCACAATGACAACTTGAGTTTCAAAAAGGTTTTGCAATCAATCACACTTACACACAAATCCAAAACATTCACACTTAGCAATTATGGCATAACCACAACAACCACTTAAGTTCAAAACTCAATCATAATCTTGAATCAAACATGACTCGCGTTCCAAGCACCCTAATGCAATGCGTATATGCCAAAATGCATGGACTCGGAATTCCAATCAAAACTCTCCTCGAAGGGGCGTAAATCATAATTGTATCGCCTATCACAGGCCTTTTACTAATTATTAAGGTGCTACCCATCACAGGCCCGCACGATTTACTAAAGTGTCGCCTATCACAGACCTTACACTATTTTCTAGAGTGCAATCACTCACAGATCAACACGTTCTAGAGTGCAATCTCTCACAGATCAGCACGACGCAATAATCCCCGTAAGGATGAGATGAACCAACGTGTCCCATCCGGTCACCACTATCACCATGGCCCATCCGGTCGCCATGTACAATGAAATGCATGAGCATACTCTGACTCTATCCACGACAATCATTAAGTAAATGCAGATATTAAAAGATTCCCCATTTTTAATACTCATTTAACTCTAACGATTTTGAAATTCCACACAGAGCATACTCAGACATTTACTTTCCCAGCACACACATCAAATTTAATCCACAATTTACATTAAATTTGATCAATTCAAAACCACAAAATCCACACCAAGTTCAATCATCATTCACCACAAATTTCCACAAAACTCAAACATAACACATGCCAAACTAATTTTCACAAACCACAACTCCAAACACATCAAATTTCTTTTCCTCAACAACACACATAGATGAATCAAATTCCTTTTCCATGAAAACACTCATCAATTTCACAAAAAACCCAACTCCAAACTTTCACCCATAAAAGCATTAAATTCATTTTCCCCAAAGCTACACTTCAAACCCAAAAAATTTATTTTCCACACAACCACAAATAAGTCCCTAAATGCAAACTAAAAGTTTGGAAGGAGCCCTTACCTTAACGATAGCTCTAACAACGATTTACGGCACCGCGATAAATTCTTGTAAAATCTCCGCTTGCGACCTTGCTTCCAAAGTTTGTTCGCTAGCACCGTACAGTGGAGGAGAGCAACTTTCCCTTCTATCTCTTCACGAAACGAAGCTTAGATCTAGAAGAAAAGCGAAGGTTTGTGTTTGACGGTTTTGAAATCACCAACACCGTTTTCCTTCATTTTCGAATCAGAGAAGAAGAAGGAAGTTGGGAATTTGTTTTCTCACAAGAAGAAGAAGAAGAAGAAGAAGAAGAAGAAGAAGAAGAAGAAGAAGAAGAAGAAGAAGAAGAAGAAGAAGAAGAAGAAGAAGAAGAAGAAGAAGAAGAAGAAGAAGAAGAAGAAGAAGAAGAAGAAGAAGAAGAAGAAGAAGAAGAAGAAGAAGAAGAAGAAGAAGAAGAAGAAGAAGAAGAAGAAGAAGAAGAAGAAGAAGAAGAAGAAGAAGAAGAAGAAGAAGAAGAAGAAGAAGAAGAAGAAGAAGAAGAAGAAGAAGAAGAAGAAGAAGAAGAAGAAGAAGAAGAAGAAGAAGAAGAAGAAGAAGAAGAAGAAGAAGAAGAAGAAGAAGAAGAAGAAGAAGAAGAAGAAGAAGAAGAAGAAGAAGAAGAAGAAGAAGAAGAAGAAGAAGAAGAAGAAGAAGAAGAAGAAGAAGAAGAAGAAGAAGAAGAAGAAGAAGAAGAAGAAGAAGAAGAAGAAGAAGAAGAAGAAGAAGAAGAAGAAGAAGAAGAAGAAGAAGAAGAAGAAGAAGAAGAAGAAGAAGAAGAAGAACATAAATAAATTATTCTTCGACAAAAGATTCACCGTACTTAATCTAATTTATTTACCCGCGAATAATTTTAATCGGGGCATCAAAAGATATTTTTGGGTATTAAACTCAAAAAATATCAATAACTTGGCTAAAAAGCCTTAGAGTTCAATACCAAAATACACTAAAATACATATGTTAGAATTTAAAACTATGGGTGTTACAGAAGCCAAGAACTCGAGATTAATGCCAAAAGGTGAACCACAACCTCAAGATTGATCTCCAAATGGATGAGTTGTGAGCAAGGACACAAGTACATTGTAATTACAATATTTGCACAAAGTTATGCATAAACTTGACTCAAAACAATGCTAACTTACATGTGACAAATCATTCACTCACTCATTCACGTTTTGCATGAAAACCAAAAGCAAGAACGTTCTTCGTTTTGTCAAGAACGTTTTGGACAACAAATAAACACATGTTTAATTATTTTAAAATATATCTAACACTTGGGAAGTGTGTCCAACGAATATATTCATTTTAAACTGAATATTCAAAGCCTTTTCACATCTATAAATGGAAGATCAATTGGAAGATGAAGAAAACAGTTCAATTTACAAATCTACCAACACTTGTTCAAGTAACAAGTCATAAAAACTCTTCAAGCAAAATCCAACTCTCTTCACTATATCTTTAGATCATTATATACTGAGTTTGTCTTTCATTTATCTCAAACACGTGTTGAGAAGTTTCAAGATCCCAAACACTTTTATCATACATATCATTTGTAACTTAAGTCTATCTTTTATGTTAGATTGAGTGTGTTTGTAAAAATCCTTTCAAGTCTGAAAGGTGATTGTAAAAATCCTTTCTAGGTTGAAAGGTGAATATTGTAACAGATCAAGGTTGATCTGGACTGGGGGTGTAAAAACCAAGAACGTTCTCCGTTTTGAACACTTAGTGAAACATTTCACGGTTGTGAGGATTGGACGTAACCCGAATTGGGTGAACCAGGATATATCTTTGTGTGATATCTCCTCCCTTATCTATTTAGTTTCATTCTGTTTGATTATCAAGTTAAATAGATAAGTTAAATTGTTGATTTAACTAACTAAGAACGTTCTCCGTTTTCTGTTTTCACAACCAAGATCAATCTTGAGTTATTTTTTTAAGTTTTTAACAGGAAATTTTAAATAGGAACATTTACAATTCAAACTCCCTTTTCTTGTAAATCGATATTGCTACTTCATATGCAGCAAATATATACAATTTTCAAGCCAACTATGATCTGTCATCTAACAGGTGTAATCCTAGTTGGAGAAACCATCCCAACCTGAGATAAGGGAATTCATTTGCAAAACAGTAACCTAGCCAACAACAGCAACAAAATATTCCTCAACAGAAAAACAATGCACCTTCTTTAGAGGACTTTGTTAAGAAGATGGTTGTCCAAAATCTCCAATTTCAACAAAGAACAGATTCCACCATTCAAAATTTGGAAACAAAGATTGGTCAGCTAGTTTCTTCAATTAATCAATTGCAGACTCAGGGGTCAAACCAATTGCCTGCACAGTCAGTAGTAAATCCAAATGCTCCCAATGTCAGTGCAATTACATTGGGGTTTGGGAAATTTGTTGAAATACCAAAGGTACTTGAAGCTGCAGTGAAAAATAACAAGGTTGTTGAGGACAATTAGATACCTGAAACTATTGTTGTTGAGCAAAATATACTACTTCCTTTTCCTCAAAGGGTAGTAAAGACTAAGAAAATGGATGAGGCAGCTAGGGACAATGAGATCTTAGATACATTAGAAAGGTGGAAGTGAACATTCCCTTCCTTAAAGCAATTAAATAGATTCTAAAATATGCAAAATTTATAAAAGATTTGTGCACACACAAGAGAAGGTTAAACGGTAATGAAAGAGTAAACATAGGGAGAAATGTTTCAGCCCTCATTCAGCCCATGCCTCAAAAATGCACAAATCCAGGAACTTTTTCGATTCTATGTACCATAGGCAATAGTCAATTTGAAAATGCTATGTTAGATATAGGATCTTCCATTAACGTTATGCCTACATGTGTTACCATCCAATTGGAAAATGGACCAATGCCCGTCTTGTTGGACTTGTGGAGGATGTACTTGAGTTAATGAATTGATATTTCCTACAATTTTTTACATTCTGGACATAGAGGGAGAGGGAGAGAATAAGTCCAACAGGGCGCCTATCATCTTAGGAAAACCATTCTTGAAAATTGCTATAACAAAAATTGATGTACATGTTGGAAATCTATCCATGGAATTTGGTGATACCGTTGTTAAATTTAACATCTTGGATGCTATGAAACACCCCATGGAAATTGAATTGCTTGTTGATTTGGTTGATGACACTTACCCCGATATATTTGCTACTAATTTTCCTTCATTGTCTGGTTTTGATGATACTTATACTTGTGAATTATGTACAAATACTCAATTGTGCTCTGTGTGTGTTGAGATTGAAGTTGCCTTACAGGTTGATCATTGTGTTGATATTTCCACTAACATAATTGATTTTGCATACTTAGCTTCGGCCACTGGTGTTGTACCTTCCATAGAACAACCACCGACTGTATAGCTTAAACCAATTGCTAAAATTTTAAAATATGCATATTTAGAAGGAAGTGGCAAGTTACCTGTGATTATTTCAGCCAAACTTGAAGATGAACAGGAAGAGTAGTTGTTGTAGATATTAAGAAAACACAAGAAGGCAATCGGATGGACATTGGCTGATATTCCTGGTATTAGCCCATCCATGTGTATGCATAGGATACTACTGCATGATGGGGTAAAATCAGTCAGGCAGAATTAATTTTTGGATGCTGTACAAAATTAAGTGACCAAGCTCTTGCAAGCATGCATTATATACCCCATCTCTTATAGTCAATGGGTGAGTCCGGTGCAGGTAGTCCCTAAGAAAACTGGACTCACGGTGGTTAAAAATGAAAATAATGAACTTATCCCCCACACGAGTGCAGAACAGCTGGAGGGTATGCATCGATTGCAAGAGACTAAACCAGGCAACTAGAAAGGATCATTTTCCTTTACCATTCATTGATCAAAAGGTTGAATGGTTGGCTGGTAAGTCAAATTATTGTTTTCTTGACGGTTTGTCTGGTTATTTTCATATCTATATTGCACCAGAAGACCAAGAAAAGACTACGTTCACTTGCCATTTCGGCACATTTTCCTATAGAAGGATGCCCTTTGGCCTAACCAATGCTCCTGGCACTTTCCAACACTACATGATTAGTATTTTTTCTGATTTCATATAAAATTGTATAGAAGTTTTCATGGATGATTTTACTATGTATGGTTCCTCATTTGATGTATGTTTGAACAGTTTGAATAGAGTTTTACATAGATGTATTGAAACTAACCTTGTGTTGAATTATGAAAAATGTCATTTTATGGTTGAACAAGGCATATTTTGGGACATGTGATATCCAAAAATGGGATTGAAGTGGATCCTTCCAAGATTGATGTGATTTCTAATTTGCATTACCCATCTTGCATCCGCAAGATTCATTCTTTTCTTGGCCATGCAGGTTTTTACAAGCGCTTCATCAAAAACAATAACTAAAATTTGCTGCAAAAAGATGTTAGTTTCAAATTTGATAACAAATGCAATAAGGCTTTTGATTTCTTAAAGGCAGCACTAACCTGTACTGCCATAATTCAGCCATCCAATTGGACCCTCTCTTTTGAAATTATGTGCGATGCATCTAACTATGCAGCGGGAGAAGTCCTTGCACAAAGGGTTGGTAAGGTTGCCCTTGTTATTTATTATGCTTTTAGGACTTTAGATTCTACATAGGCTCATTATACTACCATTGAAAATGAACTTTTAGTTATTGTTTTTGCACTTGATAAGTTTAGATCACATTTTCTAGGTTCGAAGGTAGTTGTTTTTACTTACCATGCAGCTTTGAGGTTCTTGTTGAAGAAACCAAAAGCAAACCCAAGATTAATTCGGTGGATGTTGTTACTCCAAGAATTTGATTTAGAGATTAAAATAAGAGTGGAGTTGAAAATTTGATGGTAGGTCATTTGAGCAGAATAGAAATGAATGAGGACCCCATCCCCATTCAAGATGACTTCCCTGATGAGAAATTGCTACAATTGCATGAGGTAACTCCTTGGTTTGCTGATTTAGTTAATTATCTAGTTGTTGGAGTCTTTCATGTAGATGCATCCAAAACACAAATACACAAACTTAAAAGTAATGTCAAATACTATGTGTGGGATAATCCATATCTGTAAGATGATTTTAGGATACTATGTGTGGGATAATCCATGCCTCTCAAGTTGGGGGCATTTTGGTACTCAACGAACAACAAGAAAAGTCTTAGACTCGGGTTTCTTTTGGCTGACTTTGTTTAAAGATGATTTTAAGACTTACAAAGCTTGTGAATAGTGCCAAATAGCAAGAACAACAATCACTCGTATGAGTGAGATTCCTCAACAACCTATGCTTTTCTGTGAAGTATTTGATGTGTGGGGCATTGACTTTATGGGCCCTTTTCCTGTATCTTTTGGTTTTGTCTACATTTTACTAGATATTGATTATGTTTCGAAGTGGGTGGAAGCAATACCCACTAGGACTAATGATTCTAAAGTTATTACAGGTTTTATCAGATCAAATATTTTTGCAGGTTTGGAATACCTCGGGCCATCATAAGTGATCAAGGCACTCATTTTTGCAACTGCACCATGGACGCTTTGTTTCAGAAGTATGGAGTTGTGCACATAATTTCTACACCTTATCATCTCTAGACTAATGGGCAAGCTGAAATCTCAAACAGGGAAATCAAACAGATCATAGAAAAGACAGTGCGACCAAACAAGAACGATTGGAGCCACCAACTTGAATAAGCTCTTTGGGCTCATAGAACAGCCTACAAAACACCAATAGGGATGTCCCCTTATCGACTTGTGTTTGGTAAGGCATGCCACCTCCTTGTGGAAATAGAGCATCGTGCTTATTGGACGGTCAAGAGTTGTAACCTTGAGATGGAGAAAGCGGGTTTGGAGAGAAAGCTTCAATTGCAACAACTTGAAGAGTTTAGACTTGAAGCATATGAGAACTCTCGAATCTATAAGGAGAAAACTAAGTACTTTCATGAGAAGATGATTTCTAGGAAGGAATTTTCCATTGGCCAAAATGTTTTATTGTTCAACTCCCGTCTGAAAATTATGGCTGGGAAACATCGATCGAAATGGATTGGCCCTTTTGTTGTTACTAACATTGTCCTCATGGTGCAGTGGAAATAAAAAGTGAAAACACCGAGAAAGTGTTCAATGTAAATGGACAACGCATCAAGCTATTCCACGAGTGCTATGTTCTTGAAGATGCTACCATAGAAGAACTCTCCTTGGAAAAACCCACCTACACCGAAGTTTGAATACGGAGTTCCTTTTCCTTACTCTTATTTTATACTTGTTACTTTCATTGAGGACAATGTATAATTTAAGTGTGGGGGTATTGTTTGGAATGGCATGATTGGATAGTATCTTTGCATTCTTGGACTGCATGCTCTTTCATATGATTTTGTGGTTGTAAATGTTGTGAGTTTGTTTGGACTGGCATGATCGAATAATATCTTTGCATTCTTGGATTTCATGCTCTTTCATATGATTTTGTGGTTGTAAATGTTGTCAGTTTGTTTGGACTAGCATGATTGGATAGTATATTTGCATTCTTTGTAAAATAAATTGGATTAAAATGCTAAATTGTGTATCATTTGTGATAAGCCATTAATCTTTGTGAGAATTTTTAGCCTTATTATGAATGGAATACATTTTTCCATCTTTTTTTTTTCTTGTGTTATCTCACTCATGATTGCTAGTTACGCTAGAACTTGACTTGACTTTTGTCCGCATGTATATATTGAAATGATCTAGGCATTTGTTTCTTGATTAAGCTACTAGCCAAATAAGTTTACCCTACAATTATCTATTTGTTTAAGCTCATTTGAACCTAATTATCTCATTCTTTGTTATATAGCTCATTACAAGCCTAAAAGTGAAAAACAATTAATTGACCCAATCATGGAGGATAAAGGAGTCTTTCCTTAAATAAGTGTAGGGGTGCTCAAATTTGAAGGTTATAAAAAAATAAAAAGATAAAGAAAGAAAAAGAAGAAAAGAAAAAGAAATAAAAAAATGAGAAATAAAATGAGGAAAATGGTTGTGTTGTGAGCAAAGAGAGTGTGAGAATAAAAGTCAATGATATTTTGTTGAGTTACTTCTTAATGTTATTTTTCTCTCTTAATCATTACTTCTTTATCTTGTTTGATTTTCAGCCCTAGTCTCCTCAAGACTATCTCACCCTTACCTTGGCCACGTTACAACCTGAATAAAGACCTTTTGATCATTATGTGTATGTGTTTCAAATATAGATTGTAGAGGCTTGTCAAACCTATGGAAGTGCTAGTTTTCATGATGTGCTTTGAGTGTAAACAATAGCCCAAACACTTTGAGTGGTTAAGAGAATTTTATATCTTGGGAGGACTCTATCACTTATGATGCTTTCTTTAGTTAACTTGTCCTCTTGTTTGTCTTGGTTGTGATAAAAAAAAAAAAAACTATTCATAATTGCCTTAAGCTAGAAATATTTTTTTCTCTCGCCACTTTGCATTCATGAGAATATTTGGAATCACATGCATTACTTTGATCGGAGTGCAAAAGCTTAAGTGTGGAGAATTTGATCATAGCATTTGGGCACATGTTTCTAGCTTTTTAGTTTGGTATTTTAAAAAACTCATTATAGCTTAGAATAATTCTTTAGCTTGTTTCTAAACTTTGGGTCAAAATTGAATTATAATTTTATTATTTGCATTTTGACCCTTGCTCACTCTGTAGGTCATAACTTGAGCTCTGGATATCGGATTGGCGCATACGAGCAGGCGTTGGAAAGCTAAAAATAGAGCTACAACTTTTGTATTGGAATAAAAGCTCAATGCCGAACTTTACTAGGCCTAAATTGCAGATTTTGTAATCTGAACTTTTGTAATAATTTTAAATAGCAGGCCACTTGTTTTTAAATCCTAACTATTGACGATGCAAAAGTACCCCCCATGAAAGCCCTCAAAATCATCATGAAGAGCCATAAGAAGCTAAACCAAACGTTGCTCATCTCTCTGATCAATGTACACTTTGACAGTTTTCAACTCAGTTGATTCAATAAGAACCAATTGATCCCACAAATTAGTCATTGTCGAATAGAATTCTTGAATCGTTATATTGTTTTGCTTAAGGGCCATAATATCACTTTCCAACTGATATCGTTTTGCAAAGTTAGACTGAACAAACAATTATTTCAAGTGATCTCAAATCTCTTTAATAGTATCATATTTTGCTAGTTGCACACTTATAGAGAGCTCAACAAAATTATTAATCAAAGTAATGATTTTTGAATTACTAACATTTTATGTTTTCAAATCTTTTGCATATTTAACTTCATCCTTTTTATCTATAGGCTTCATATAAGTTCCATCAACATAACTCGACATATCTTATCCAATCAAAAAAAATTTCATCACGTAACTCCAATAAGAGTAATTATGTCCATTGAGTTGGACACGAACAGCTGGTAGAGAATCGTCCTTAGCACTAGTCATAACAAATACCGGCAAGAAAATATGACGAACACAATCACTAAGGCAAAAGAAAATAGGGATAACATGTCAATCAAGAACCAAACAAAATTGTGTCAGAAACATAATAGCAAAACCACGTCGAAAAGAAGAGCATAATCGAGTAAAAAACATAGAGGTATAATTGGAAACAGAAGGAGGAAATCGGTACCAAACACACAAAGGGTCGTACAAGATCAATTGTTAGATCCCAAAATCAACCAACACTCTTTGATATCATGTTAACAATGATAAACATAGAAGAGAGGAAGAGGAAGAGAGGGAGAAGAGAAAGGACCCCACTAGGATGTCATGTACCAAGGGTAATATTACAATAAGTATATATACAAGATAATAAAAAAAGTCTAGAATATCCTTACTACTAATATATAATAATATTATCTAACAACTTTAGATGTTTCTATCTTGTATCTTAAAGGTTGTTTCAAGAATTCTAGATTATGAACGTTTAGGGAAGAGAAGGTTTTTGTACAAAGTTTGTAACAATTACGACATATATTGTAAATGTTCAATTTATTAAAGAAAGAAACTTTCATTTATTTGAATGGAGATCAAATGTACTCTATGTGATGATAAAATATATATATATATATATATATTAAGAGAACCAAAATATACATATAAACCTCCAGAGTAACATCGTATGCTTTCAAATGTAACATTTTTAATTAAAAATGATATAATATACAAAAAATCTGAATGCTTACTTATCAAGCTTGCATGGCAAATATACACTAATTCTCCTTCTGTCCTATCTACCTTAAAAGCTTGCAAACCATGCCGGATTGCATATATACTCTCCAGCTAGTTCTACCTTACTTGTTTTGCAAATTAAGGTTACCTAAAGAGAATGCAAAAGTGCATGCGGTAGCACAAAAACAAGGAGATAAACAAAGGTCTAGTGATACATTGATGCCATGAATTGAATGCAGCCTGGTTTGTTTTTCTTGGTACAATGGTATGTCATGAACTAGAGATGAAAATTCTGAGCACAACCTTCATGATGTTCAAAGTAACTATTATATATTGTAAAAATTGGATCACCAACACAGCTTGATCAGTATCTTCCATCACCAACTCTGTATAAACCTGAAAAACAATAAACACTACCCGAAATCCTTTAATTGCACAGAACTATGTTAAGTAAAAATCCTTAAATACATTTCAAAGATATGAAAACAATACAGTGAGCTTCAGCCTCTTGAGTTTCAAAATAGAGTAACAAGATAACCAACAAGAAAAATGAAAATATACAAGGCAGTAATGGCTGTTTAACTACCTACATTTAGCCTAAGACTTAAACCCGCATATTACATACCAACTAAGTTAGACAGCATCAATTATTTCTGAAAAACCAAAACAAGACATTAGCCAGATGAGACTTAGACCAAAATGTACTTATAAACCTTAGGAATAAAAAAGATACACAGTATGCTTTCAACTGTATCATTTTTAATTAAAAATGAAAAAGACAGCAAATAATAACTGATAGAAACCAGAAAGTAAGGCAAGAAAACATAATTTCAATGAAAGAAATGTGTTTATTAATGCTGGAATTTGATGAGCCAAGCTATTACAATGATGAAATTCTAGGAAATGCAGGAAAAGAAACTAAATAAGAGTTCCAAGAACTCCTAAACCAGAGCTTAGCTGCTCCAAATCTAGAGAAATTTTCTCCTAACAGTTTTCTGGAAACGATTCTGAATAAATGAATATTGATAGTAGAAGATTTAAACCAACCAAATAAAACAGTCTTCCTTGTCTCACTCAATATTGAAAATGTATTGGCAAGATGAAGTTTTTCTTTTGACCCTACTAGCATTTATTTATTTTTTTCCAAATTTCTAATAACAACTCTTTAAGTGTTTAGTTAAAATTTGAATGGGTACTGAAAGAGAGACAAAACCAAATGTAAACAGCAGCAACTCAAGTTAAGACAATTTTTCAATGACATTTTATCAAACACATTACATTCAAGATCTTTTCCCTTACTTATTTTAGCTTGATGAACTTCCCACCCCCAAAATTTTAGGGTTTAACAAGTAAAATTGAAATGTAGAAAACAACTCATTGCATTTGAAATATTTGGCGTACAAATAAAATTGTATAAGGGACCGAGAATTTAAGAGCATGAAAGTGAAGAAAAGCAAAGCTAAACTTAGAAAAATAAACATGAAAAGTGTAGAGCTAAGTAAACAATCTTATCTATTGTGAAAAATAGCAAGAGTAAGAAGATGAATAACAAGTCAGACAAAAAGTGATAATGAAATGAAAAGGGTTGTCAAGTTCGATGAAATGTAGCTCCGTAAAGTTAGAACAGAAACATGAAATGCATCAGAAGAAGAGGAAGCCACCAATAAAAATATTTTCAAAAGCATAGAAAGTGAGAAGAAGCGAGAAGAAGATATCGAAATGAAGGGAAAAAAAGTAAAAAAAATTTGGACAATTTCTCGATTTATGCGTGTCATTCTTGCGCAGGGGCCATGCTAATCTTCTCGTGTAGCACTAATTAAACTTTGAGATACAAGCATTTGTAATCGATATGTTCCTTCGTTCAACCTCAATGCGAAAGCGAGCAACATAGATGCAGATTTTCCATCAACTCTTGTTCCAAAATAAACGTTTTTTCCACAAAGTATGCAGAATACAACATATATTTTCTTTTCTTTTTACATTTTTTATTTTATTATCTTTCGTACTTCATCTGTTTATGTACTGTGCCTGGACTAGTAGGCACTAGTTTTCATTACTATTCGGAAGCTTTTTTCCTTTCTAACTAGTCGCATCATTTTTTTTCCTTTTCAAATCAATAATAAGTGTTATATTTTTATGAGTTAAATAATTTCCATAAAACTTTAATTTTTGTTTTTGATTTTTATTATAAAAAATTTCTATTTTTTAATATCTATAAATTTTTTATCTTCATTTTTTTCCTTTACTTGCATATTTTTTTCCTTTACTTTCATAAGCTAAATTTCGGTAAAGTTCCTCATAACGACATAGAAGGATACTGAAAAATAATTGATCACATGATGGTTGACGAAGTAATATATTCATTCACATTTATTTAAACTTTTTAAATATATTTATTCATATTTATTTGAACTTTTTAATTAATTTAATGTATTTTATTTCATGTTATTAATGTAATTTTTCTTATTAATGTATTTTCTTTTAAATTTATAATATAATTTACTGTTTTTAATTTTAATTACTTTTAATAGTTATAATATTAATTTCCTATTTTAATTTTAATTATTTTTAATTTACTTATAATTATTTTTAATTTAATTATAATTATTTTTAATTTAATTATAATTATTTTTAACTATAACAATTTTTAATAATAATAAAATATTACTAATTAATAATAATTATTATTATTATTATTATTTATTAATGTATTATTATTATTATTATTATTATTATTTAACAATTACATAAAATATATAAAACCATTTAAAAAAATTTGAAAAATCCCTTTGGGAGATAAAACCATTTAACAATTACATAAAATATAATTATTACTATTACATAATTATTACTAATATTATTATTTAACAATTACATAAAATATATAAAACCATTTAACAATTACATAAAATATAATTATTACTATTACATAATTATTACTAATATTATTATTTAACAATTACATAAAATATATAAAACCATTTAAAAAAAAATTGAAAAATCCTTTTGGGAGGTCGCATCCCCGCCTAGCGACCTCCTACTAGAGGAAAAAAATTTGCTCTTTGGTAGGTCGCTCCCCCAGGGAGAGTTTTCAAGTAAGCCCTAAAAAGTATGGCATTTTGGTAACCAAATTGAAAAGTGGGACATTTTGGTTAACAATCCTAAAAACTAGGATATATTGGTAAAAAAATCCGTTAAATAATTTCCATAAAATTTTAATTTGTTTTTTAATTTTTATTAAAATTAAATTCTATGAACCATACTCTAGCCCTTATCAACCCGACGTATATTCTCCATCATAACACTATCAACCATACTCTAGCCAAAATGAACAAACTCAACATATCCACAATGTCTCCCAACAACTTTATCACGAATCTCTCCCAACAAGTCCACAATGTGATCTTCCACTTAGTGTCCATTATAATATCAATGAGAAAGAATTAGGTGATTATAGTGAAAATGATGAAACATACTTCGATGAATCATCTGGTGATGATGATATTGATGAAGATATGGAAGCAGAAGATCAACTTATCCCACCTGTATTCGATCCACCATTCCAAATGAAGAACATCAATCTATCCACCGCAAACCAACCAACTGAATTTGATCACATGTTCATTGACGAAGTCCCAAATTTAGGTGGAACTCTTGAAGTTGGAATGAAGTTTCAAAACAAGGATGAATGTGTACATGCAATCAAGCTTTATCATCTAAAACAATCATTGAACTTTGTGGTGCAAAAATCAGATCTAGAAAGGTACGCTATTATTTGTTCACATCCAAATTGTTTGTTTAGATGTAGAGTTTCAAAACGCAAAAAAAAATGAATTGTGGGTGATTGGAAAATTGAATGCGCCTCATACATGCACAAATTCTGCACTATCACAAGATCATACAAAGCTCGATTCTAACATGATATGTGCAAGTATAATGCAAGTAATGAGGATGGACCCTTCAATCAAAGTGAAGGTCATTATTGCTCAGATTCAGGCTTTGTATAACTACACAATTAGTTATAGAAAGGCTTGGTTGGGAAAAAAATAAGGCAATCGAACAAA
>NC_021162.2:36930162-36933095 GCF_000331145.2 Cicer arietinum | reverse complement strand
CAAGTATAAGGGAACTCTATTGGTAGTAGTTGCGCAGGATGGGAACGACAATATCATTCCAATTGCTTATGCTCTTGTGGAAGGTGAGACAAAAGAGGCTTGGGGGTTTTTTTTTAGAAATTTGAGATCACACGTCACTCCACAAGCCAACATTTGTTTGATTTCAGATAGACACGAATCTATCAAAAGTGCTTACAATAATCTCAATAATGGGTGGCAACATCCTCCGTCAAAGCATGTGTTTTGCGTCCGACATATTGCACAAAATTTTGCAAGGGAATTTAAGGATAATGCTTTGAAGAACAAGGTTATTTCTATGGGTAATACTTTAATTCTTACTTCTTATCATTAATTAAAAATTAAATTATGAAGTTTTATAATTAGTGTAATAATGCATTGTCTGCTGTTTCAATACAGGTTACTCAATCAATGAGTCTACATATCGATAATACCGCAGAGAAATTGGCATCGCAAACCCAGAAGCTTTGAAATGGTTAGACAATATACTGGGACAAGATTGGATTCAAGCATTTGATGGAGATAGCCGTTGGGGTCAGATGACCACCAACCTTGTGGAGTCGATGAACGCAGTATCAAAAGAACCACGCAACCTTCCAATCACTGCTTTGGTCCAATCAACATATTATAAAACAGGTACAGTATTTCCAACCATGGCAAAACAACACGCATCAATTTTAGCTTCTGGTCAGATATACACAGAAAAATGCATGACTTTTATGAACTCGGAAATACGTAAATCAAATAGTCATAGAGTCGATAGTTTTGATCGAAGCAACCACACTTTCATGGTCCACGAGACAGTAGTTCCAAAAGAAGGGCGACCAATTGGTCATTTCAGTATAAATCTTCCCAACAAGTGGTGCGATTGTGGAAAATATCAAGCTAAACATATGCCTTGTTCACATGTGATAGCAGCATGTTCTAGCATCAAATATGATTATTGGAGCCTTATATCCGATGTGTACAAGGTGGAAACAGTACTTAAAGTCTACAGTGAAGCGTTCCAACCGATACCAAACGAAGGATATTGGCCACAATATGAAGGTGTTAAGGTGTGTCACAATCCACTAATGCGAAGAGTCAAGAAAGGTCGCCCAAAGACCAAGCGCATTAGAACAGAAATGGACACTACGGATAGAGTCCCAAGAAAGTGCGGATTATGTCGGGTATCTGGTCATACTAAGAAACATTGTCCAAACGCTGCTGGCACATCTACTCAAAATTGATGTATTTTTTTCTTTTAATTTAATGTAATTTTATTTTAATGTATTAATATAATTTTCTTATTATTAATATTAAAATTATTATTATTATTAAAATTATTTTTTTTAATGTATTTTTCTTTTAATTTAATGTATTTTTATTTTATTTTATTAATAGAATTATCTTTTTATTATTATTCTTTTTTTTATTATAATAATTATTAAAAGTTATATGATATTATTAAATTAATTATTTTAATTATTTATAACAATGTTTTGTATTTTTTAATGTTATAATTATTTTTTAAATATTTAATAATAATAAATATAATATACCCAATATAATATACCCAATAATAAATAACAAAATTCAACAACCAAAGAATACATTAAAAATATATGATTTGATTTGCTTCAATTTTAGTGATAGTATTGATAAAAATCTGAACAAAACCAAACATAAGAATAATATTTTTCTATATATTATACACGCAACAAATATTAATTACCGTTCAATAAATTAAAAAATTATCTTTTATAAGTTTATCTTACTATAAAGAAATTTCACACAAACAACTCTATTACTATTATTATTATAATTATTATTATTACTATTATAGTTATTATTATTATTATAATTATTATTATTATTATTATTATTATTATTATTATTATTATTATTTAGTTAAAAAGATATACATTTTATTAATATAATGAATGTTGAATATTTTCTACTTCGTTATTTAAAAACTATTATAATGCAATCATTTCAATACATTAAGTACATGTTTGTAGTTTATAAATGTTGGAAAAATATGACATCTATTGTTTAAAAACGTGTATGGCAGTCTTTTTAAAATATTCAACAAGATTGATAATCAATTTAAAAAAAGAACACTTTTATTAAACTAATGATCAATCACGGTCCCAAGGAGTTGATTCTAAGCAAAGGTTCACATTTACATGTATTGACCAATTACTAGTTCAGCACATACAGTAATTGTTCTACAAATTAATCAAGATACAAACATACAATCAAGATTAATCATACAATCATACAATGATAATAAAGAGTAAGGGATAGAGAGAAGTGCACCACGATTTTTATACTGGTTCAGCCGTCTATCAGACGACCTACGTCCAGTCCCGAAACTAAACGATTTCGGCCTTTTCAATAGAATCTTAGAGTGTTTTACAAATGTTCCAGCGCTCCTGGCCTATCAATCTTAAAACTCTCTCTCTATTCTATTTGGCAACCACTGTATCCCAGAGTTCCTCTACAAACTCTTCCAAGATCACAGCAAAGCTTCTTCTTGATGAGCCCTCTCAACAATGAAGATAGCTACTAGTTTCACTACTGGATTTTGATCAACCACTGTATCCCAGAGTTTCTTTACAAACTCTTCCAAGATCACAGTAAAACTTCTTCTTGATGAGTCCTCTCAACAACGAAGATAGCTACCAGTTTCCAAACTGGATTTTCTAAACTTTCAGTTACAAAGAATTGTATTATACAAAGAACTAAAGAAGTATCATGAATTTGACTCAATCACTATATTGGTTCTCACACAAAAGGTATTTGGGCAATGAATGTTTGTGTGGTTGTAAAACTTTTCTCTCAAGGTTTTTCAAAGGTTGTGAAAAGTTTTCCAAAAGTTGTGTCAAAGATTTTCAAAAGTTGTGAAAGTTCTTTTTCAAAAGTGATTGAAT
>NC_021162.2:36910681-36930109 GCF_000331145.2 Cicer arietinum | reverse complement strand
TTATTCAAATGTTATCAAAAGTTATTAGAGAAAGTGATTGAAAACTGTTTATATAGTTTCTGAAAAACAACATATAAATCGATTTCCCAATCAATTCATTAATGTAATAAAACAGGCTTAATCGATTAGCCAATCGATTATCGCAAGTCTTGTTTCTCTTGAATCTTGAAACTACATAAACTAATCGATTACCTAATCGATTATTTTAAAAGTACTTTTCAGAAAATTATGTGTAGTTAATAGTTGACTCGATTGCATAATCGATTTAAGATGTTTTGTTCCAACAACGAGATTAAAACAATCGATTACCCAGTCGATTCATTAAGTCACATAATCGTTTCATTAATACACATAATCGATTTAGCCATATATTGAGGGTTCCCTGTAACTCAAATTTATTGTGTCAATCGATTTGCCAATCGATTGGGTTTGAAACAGGGATTTAGCTTATTTCTAGTAAATCAAAGTGCCAATCAATTAAGTGTTTAAGTTTTGGAAAAAGTGATTTTACCAGTTTGTTCAGTTCAATCGATTGCCTAATCGATTGATACCAAACTTGTTTCAAAGGAATTTTTCACAATGGATTGTCCAATCGATTGTGGTTGTCACATACCATGTTTCTTATGAAATTTTATTTACGTAATCGATTTGCCAATCGATTGGCGTATTAAGTGGCTTGGCCCTGTGACTTGCACAATTGATTTGTCAATCGATGTATCTAATCAGTTTTAGTCTTTGTGATTAAACAATCGATGTGCTAATCGATTAGGGTGCTAAACGGCTTCCCTCTGACTTGCACAATTTTTATCAATGATTTTGCCAGTCGATTGCCTAATCGATTGTGTAATCACAGACTACACACTTTCATACAACCCTTTTACATAATCGATTGCCTAATCGATTAGCTCAGTAGATTTTCCAACTTTTGTTGATTTCTTGAGTTCAAAGCAATTGTCTCAAGTATGTAGGGTTGAATTGTTATTGCTGAAATCTTACTCAGTTAAAATGTTAGATTTATCACATAATGTATGAACATTGTATGTTTGTTAATTATGTCAAAATTAGGATTAATGGGACCTAAGTCCAACAATCTCCCCCTTTTTGCATAAGTGACAAGCATACAATTTTAACTTGAGTTTAGCATTTCAAGGAATATACTAAAATAGGTACCAGTAACAGATCATAATATCAGAGCATGATCATAATATCAGAGCATAAGTACCAATATTATTTATCAAAATATGAGTAGTCATCAGAGCAACAAATTTTCAGCAGCAGCAGAAGTAGCATGTAAAAAAATTACCACAAGTTATAAAAAACAAGTTATAAATTCTCCCCCCCTTTGTCAGTTAAAGCAAAAAGCAGTAAAATGAGAGAGTAACAAAAATAATTTTCTCCCCCTATATTAGTAAACATAAGCATCAGGGATAATTATGGTTTCAGAGCAAACAAATATCAGTGTATCAGAGCAAAAAAAGTTATGCAGATTAAACAGATTATGGCAATAGATCAGAGAACAATTGAATAAACGTGCTCATATGTCATATATGGAAGAAAATATTACAGCAATAACAAGACATTACAACACAACAAAGAACCTAAAAACCTAATCACCTAAACTAGGATATTCCTCACTATTAGCCAAGGGAGAGGTAGAGACCGCTGTATTACCCTCAGCAGGTGTCTCCTCAACGTGAGGTTCAGAACTATCTAGGGGAGTGGGATTCTGTTCCTCTGTTGCTTGCTGGCCGATATACGCAATATCTTCAAAAGATAGCTTAATGCCCAAATGAACTTGTATTGCATCAACATTCTGAACAACTGAGTTCAGAGATGCCTAAAGTGTCGTCAACGCGTCTTCCATTCGAGCATTTGACTCTTGCATCTTTGCGTTTTGAGCCGTCTGAGCTTCCATGAACTCTAGCATCTTTGCGAAGAACTCAGGAGTGGCTGCTACTGGCTCAACAGCTTGTTGTGTAGTAGGCTGAACAGGTTCAGCATTTGGTAGGGGTCTAATCCAAATACCATTCACCCTTTTCAATTGCATCTGATTGACAATTGATTCACCAAAAATAAGGGTGGTTTTTGATGATTCTTCATCGACAAGTGACACCTTGAAATGTCTCAGAATCTTGGTTATTAACTGGGGATAGGGCAGCATCAGCTTGCTTTGCGATGCTTCCAACATATGTCTCAGCACTATCCATGTCCAGCTCATCCTGAGCTCTTTGGACAATCCCCACAACAACAGTATGTCCAGCTTCTAGACGACGACATGGTTTCCTGATCGTGGCACCAGCATCCTGGTTAAAGTGTACATAAGCTTCCGATGATGGACCTTCATTTGACCAATCGGCAGCGAAATAGTTTTGACAAATCCTTCGACCATGAGGTCCTTCACAACAGTGTGTCTATCAAAAGAGACTTCCCAGCCTTCATCCGCAGTTTCTGACTCAGAACTGCCATCAATTGTTTTCCCATGGAAGGGCAGTCCTGACAGAGTTGAGAAATCTTCAAAAGACATGGAGATTCTTTTGCCTTTGACTTCAGCCTTGAAGCCATTTTCAGTGAGCTTGAAGGTGGAATAAAATGCTCTTATTAACTTCGGATAAGTGTCAAGTGTGGAGGAGAGGAAGTTTTCAAGACCATGAAACCTCAAATGGTCTTGGAAGGTAAATCCATCTGAATCAAAATAGGCGAAATCCAGAGTTCTAGCCTCATGAATTTTTCTTTTTAGGAAGTCAGGTGGAATAACAAAATCTGTAGCTTTATCTTTGGATGAAGGAGCCTTCTTTGGAGGAGGAGAAGAAACCGTTTTCGTCTTTTTCTGAGTAACCTCCTTCATAGCATCTGCCATGAGTCTCTCAGTAGGGGGCTCCTTTCTTTTCTTTGATTTTCCTTGATCAATAGCAGCGACTTTGCCCTTGTCTTTGGCAAGTATCTTGTGGGTAGGAATTGGAACCCGTTTTAACATGGTTGGTGGGGGAGAAGGGGTTCGCCCATTAGAAGATGAAGATTGTGATGGAGTTCTTGGTTGGGTTTGTTTAACACGAGCCATTGAAGTATAGATTATGTGTTTGAATGCAGAGATAAAACAAGGATGGTTGGGAAAAACATAGTATAGAGAAAAACAGAGCGACTTGAGAAATTCTGGAAAAAGTTGAGAAGCAATCGATTGATAACTGTTCCTTTTTAAACCTTCAGACGCGCCAATCGATGTCCAAATCAATTATGTTACCGTTGCTGGAGAAGCACAATCGATTTAGTAATAATTGCATCTAACGGCTAGTAAAAACAAGTCACAACGGTCATATCGTGAATCGATTCCCAAATCGATGTCCTTTATTTACTCAATCGATGTCCAAATCAATTTCGTTAAACTGGAGAAATTGAAATATTGAACCAATCGATTTCCAAATCGACGCTCGGGCTGGAGTCTGGAAAACGTTCTAAATTTTGAAGTCTGGGGCCAACGCAATCGATTGTGCAATCGATTCTTTAAACGAAAAACTAAGCTGACTATCGATTATCCAATCGATTGATATGGGAGAAGTTCAAGCACCAGAAACTTCCTGTGATTTGGTCCAAAGGGTCAGATCTCACTAGGATCTAAAAGAATATGCGCTATATGTTTATGCCATAACCAAGTCTCATCTAAATTAGATAACAAACAACAGATAGTACTAGGCAAAGCATTAAAATCTAACATAAATGTTATTAATTCTATCACCAACTAACTTTATACCTTTGTCATCTTTATGCTCAATTATACAAGATTGTGATGAAAAACTTACCTAAAGACCTTTGTCACATAGTTGACTTATACTTAGCAGATTGTGTTTTAACTCTTCTATGTACAAGCCATTTTTAATTACTGCAGTTGACTCATTGTCTATGTCACCAACACCACTTGTCTTTCCTTTATTGTTGTCACCATATTTGACACACCTCCTTCATTTAATGTTAGAGACAAGAATTTAGACTTGTCTCCTGTCATGTGCTTTGAGCATCCGCTATTTAGGTACCAAGAGTGCCTATTGGATGTCAAGCACACCTGCAACACACTTCAAAATTTGATTTTAGGTACCCAATTTAAATTGGGTCCTGGGAGGTCAGTTTCAAAACTTTGTGTCTTTGCTATCCAAATTTGTTTCCATCCTTTATTGGGTAGTTTTTTCAGTTTGCAATTAGAAACAAAATGTCCCTTTCTGCAACAGAAATGACATGAACCAACAAAGAATGAATGTTGATTTGATTTAGTAAAGATGTCATACATATTCCTTGAAATAACAGATTTTTGACTATGTTTGACATTTCTGGTTTGCATATAACCAATACCACACCTAGTGTTATTCCTTTTAACATGCATATTTGGTTTATATCCTAGACCAGATTTTACATTAACATGTCTCTGGTTGCTAAGTATGACATTCAGTTTATCTTTACTACTAGTGAACTTCAATAAATCATACTTTAATGATGCAACATTTTTTTCAAGTTCAATGAATCTTGCAGATTATGTCATACATATTCTTTGAAATAGCAGATTTCTGACTATGTTTGACATTTCTGGTTTGCATATAACCAATACCATATCTAGTGTTATTCCTTTTAACATGCATATTGGGTTTATATCCTAAACCAGATTTTTCATTAACATGTCTTTGATTGCTAAGTATGACATTCAGTTTATCTTTACTACTAGTGAACTTCAATAAATCAGATTTTAATGATGCAACATTTTTTTCAAGTTCAATGCATCTTGCAGATTTGTCATGTGAATCATTTTTCAGTTGTTCATACAAATCCTCAATTTCCTTATGATCATTTTTCATTTGTTCAAGCATTTTCTTTGTACTCAGCAACTGTTTAATAGAATTCACATACTCATCATGCAGTTCATTGAAAGCTTATTGTAGTTCATCATAAGAGGGATTAGATTGAGAATTTACCTCACTTTCAGATTTTGAGTCTGTGTTTGCCATAAGACATAGATTTGCTTCTTCTTCTTCTGAAGAGGCAGAGGATTCTTCGTTGTCATTCCATGCAATATATGCTTTTCTGGTTTTGGGAGCTGGTTCCTTGCCTTTAGTATTTGTAGTCCTATTTTTGTCTTGCAGCTTGTAACACTCAGACTTTATATGCCTTGTTTTACCACATTCATAACAGGTGATTGTCTTGTTGTCACTAATCTTAGAACTTGATGGTTTTCTGAACTTGTTGTCTTTCTTTTTCAGAAATTTCTTAAACTTTTTGACAAGTAAACCAATCTCAGGCTCTTCGTCAGTCTCACTGCTTGATTCATCTGAGCAACTTTCTTGTTCAGACTTTGATTGGTGCATTTGGGCTCTCAGAGACAGTCCTTTTCTTTTCCTGTTAAACTGTTCTGACTCATCTAATATGTGCAATTCCATCTCATGCTCCCTGAGCTTTCCAAACAGTGTTGCAATAGTCATGGTTGCAATATCCTTTGATTCAGCAATGGCAGTTATCTTGTGCTGCCATTCTCTTGTTAAACACCTCATGACTTTTCCTGTTTGCTGCTCATTATCCACAACTTTTCCCAGAGCATGTAAATTGTTGATGATGTGAGTGAACCTTGTTTGCAGGTCATTAATGGTCTTTTCACATCAGTAGTTCCTTCATGTGTTTGTTGAAAAGTGTCCCACATCTCTTTAGTAGTCTTGCAGTTTGAGACCCTGAAAAATTCATCAGCTGATAATGCAGCATTACTAAGAATCCAGTGATGCATTCTAGGACCAAGCACATAGAGGTAAGGCATCACTTTATAAGGGACCAATTTCAAAATGGGATCATTAAGCTGGAATATGTCAATACAGCTGATCAGCTGGCTGACATCTTTACCAAAGCATTGTTGGAAAAATATGACTTCTTTTGATTAAGAATAAGAGAATTAAGATCAAATTCAACGTGTTCAATTTTAATTCCAATATTAACAATGTAAGATTTATACAGTTTGTGCACAGCGGAAATATTTGATCGCATACAAGATAAACATGAAAAGTAAAGAGATAAGGGATAGAAAGATTGCACACGATTTTTATACTGGTTCAGCCGTCTATCAGACGACCTACGTCCAGTCCCGAAACTAAACGATTTCGGCCTTTTCAATAGAATCTTAGAGTGTTTTACAGATGTTCCAGCGCTCCCAGCCTATCAATCTTAAAACTCTCTCTCTATTCTATTTGGCAATCACTGTATCCCAGAGTTCCTCTATAAACTCTTCCAAGATCACAACAAAGCTTCTTCTTGATGAGCCCTCTCAACAATGAAGATAGCTACCAGTTTCACTACTGGATTTTGATCAACCACTGTATCCCAGAGTTTCTTTACAAACTCTTCCAAGATCACAGTAAAGCTTCTTCTTGATGAGCCCTCTCAACAATGAAGATAGCTACCAGTTTCACTACTGGATTTTGATCAACCACTGTATCCCAGAGTTTCTTTACAAACTCTTCCAAGATCACAGTAAAGCTTCTTCTTGATGAGCCCTCTCAACAATGAAGATAGCTACCAGTTTCACTACTGGATTTTGATCAACCACTGTATCCCAGAGTTTCTTTACAAACTCTTCCAAGATCACAGTAAAGCTTCTTCTTGATGAGCCTTCTCACCAATGAAGATAACTACCAGTTTCACTACTGGATTTTTATTAGTTCTTTCTTTACAAAGTGTTTGTTACAGAAAATATAAAAGATATACAGAATTGGTTCCAATCACTTGCAATGAATCTCACACAAGAAGTTGTTTGTCCATTTGAGTGTTTGTGAGATCATTCTTTTTTTCTCTCAGGATGTCTTTTTTAGCTCTCTATTGATTATGAATAATCGTTTGTTTTGGGTCTGAAAAAGCAATATCAAAAGTTATTCAAATGTTATCAAAAGTTATTAGAGAAAGTGATTGAAAACTGTTTATATAGTTTCTGAAAAACAACATATAAATCGATTTCCCAGTCGATTCATTAATGTAATAAAACAGGCTTAATCGATTAGCCAATCGATTATCGCAAGTCTTGTTTTTCTTGAATCTTGAAACTATATTAACTAATCGATTACCTAATCGATTATTTTAAAAGTACTTTTCAGAAAATTATGTGTAGTTAATAGTTGACTCGATTGAATAATCGATTTAAGATGTTTTGTTCCAACAATGAGATCAAAACAATCGATTACCCAGTCGATTCATTAAGTCACATAATCGATTCATTAATACACATAATCGATTTGGCCATATATTGAGGGTTCCCTGTAACTCAAATTTATTGTGTCAATCAATTTGCCAATCGATTGGGTTTGAAACAGGGATTTAGCTTATTTCAAGTAAATCAAAGTGCCAATCGATTAAGTGTTTAAGTTTCTGAAAAAGTGATTTTACCAGTTTGTTCAGTTCAATCGATTGCCTAATCGATTGATACCATACTTGTTTCAAAGGAATTTTTCACAATGGATTGTCCAATCGATTGTGGTTGTCATAGACCATGTTTCTTATGAAATTTTATTTACGCAATCGATTGGCGTATTAAGTGGCTTGTCCCTGTGACTTGCACAACCGATTTGTCAATCAATGTATCTAATCAGTTTTAGTCTTTGTGATTAAACAATCGATGTGCCAATCGATTAGGGTGCTAAACGACTTGCCTTTGACTTGCACAATTTTTATCAATGATTGTGCCAGTCGATTGCCTAATCGATTGTGTAATCACAGACTACACACTTTCATACAACCCTTTTACATAATTGATTGCCTAATCGATTAGCCCAGTAGATTTTCCAACTTTTGTTGATTTCTTGAGTTCCAAGCAATTGTCTCAAGTATGTAGGGTTGAATTGTTGTTCCTGAAATCTTACTCAGTTAAAATGTTAGATTTATCACATAATGTATGAACATTGTATGTTTGTTAATTATGTCAAAATTAGGATTAATGGGACCTAAGTCCAACAATAAAGCTGTTAAAATTGGTTCACTCGAATAGGCTAGTCCGTCCAGCCTCCTAAAATCTAGTGTTTTTGCCTAATAATTTTAGCTTGAATTTTTCTAGGGCTTTTTAGTTCGATCTGAATAAACTTGTTACTATTTCGAGTTAGCCGGTATGGATACCGAGTAATCCGCATAACTAATTTTAAAAAATAATATAATAAAATTGACCCACATAACCAAAAGATATCCAACTCACTCAGTTGGTTATATATACTTAACAATCATTTTTTTTTCTAAGTGTACAATCATCCAATACTTTGAAAAATGTGAACATTGTTCAATGAATCTAAAAAATACTTATTTTAGAGTCACAATAGAATTATTTAGCACTCTATTTGAGTTTGGGTTATGTTAGACAAATATAAATACATTTGTGTTATGCTAGATAAAATCTCCAACTTTTGGACAATTTTAACTTATTTTAATTTGTGTGTTGTTTCGATAATGTGGTGCTTTAAAAAAATTTGAATTGAATTTGTGTTAATTGGAAAATTCAAACTTAGTTTTGTTGAGACAAAATCTCTCAAATGATTTTAATGATAACAAAATTATTTAAGAGATTATGATTGTGGTTAATGACTATTATGTGCTTTTGAGTGAATTCATATAAGAAAACAGGTTATTAATCATTAAGGCAAAAAGGACAAAAATCTAATTAAAATCTGGAGGATTGAAATTCATAATACTCATCCTCACCAAAACAAATGTTTTTTATTCATTAAAGATAGGCACACCAGTATTAAAGAATGAATAAATAAAGCATTTGAATTAAAGAAGTCAGAAGGCCAAAAAAATACGTACGAGGATGGCCAGTACTAGGTAAGAGGATGGCAGTACTATATTGGAGGACGGTTCTATAAAGTCACTTCATTCCCAAATGTTGAAAGCAACCCATCCTATCATGTGCAAAGGCTAAAAGCAGACCTATATATCATTCTTGCATGAATGGAAACAATGAAGAGTCAATCTACAAAAAGGCAACAACAAACAAGCCAAAAATAGAAGCCTTCACATGTCTTGAAGAAAGAAATTCTGAATCACATGCAAGAGGATGGCAGTACTATGTAAGAGGATGGTTCTCTATTGTCAACATCACTCTCAAAAGTTGAAAACGACCTAGCCCTTCAACTTTCAAAAAGGTTGTAGCTCACAAAGTCAAAGATATAGCCTTACATGTCTTGAAGAATGAGAAAAGAAAAGGACAACTCAAGATCAAGTTCCAAGGAGTTGATCCTCCTGCTCGAGGATGGACTGAGTCAGTCCAAGGACAGTTGGATGGAAATTCTGTAAATATGATGAAAGACCTTGGGTTTTTTTAATTTACTTTTCAACGGTCATAAAGAGCTTGGTACATGGAAGGAACATCATAAGACTTCTATAAAAGGAAGCAAGCTCTTTATCATCAAACACACAACACAATTGCATAAAAAGAACAAGAATCTCAAAGCTATCAAGAGCAATATCCATCCTTTCTTCATACTTTCTATGATCGTACATTAGATCTTTGAAATATCCTTTTAGAAAGTGTTTAAGAAAAGAGAAACAATCACATTCATATCACTCTCTAATTTCCACGTGAGTTATACTTGGAAATAGTTGAAACTTGATTGTAAGCTTGGAGAGGCTAAAGAATACACAAAGTGTAATAATCCTCTGTTAGAAGTTGATGAGTTTGAACATTAGTGAAATCTCACAAGTGTGTGAGGATTGGACATAGCCTTCATTGGGTGAACTAGTATAAAGGTTGTGTGTGTCATTCTTTACAATTTCTCTTTCCTTTGCTAAGCTCTATTTTAAAGGTTTGAATAACCATCCTCGGGTCTACAATCCTCTATGAGAGGATAGTTTTAAAACACGTGAAAATTAATTTTAAACAGCAAAATACCTATTCAACCCCCATTCTAGTGATATTTAGCTACATCAATTGGCATCAGAGCAATGTTCTCTAAAAAAATACATCTAACAGTGTAAGAAAAAAAGATCCAAAAGGAAAAATGTCAAAAGCTAAGTATATTCTTGAAGGAGGATAATCTAGCCGACCTCCCTATTTTTATGGAACATATTACTACCACCGGAAAGGTAAGATGAAACTATTTCTCATATCATAAGACAACAACATGTGGTCTGTGGTTGAAAATGGGGATCACGTCATCAAAACCAACAACATAGATGCAACCTCCGATGAGAAACCTCAAGCACAGTGGATGGCATATGAAAATGCAAACGTACTCCTAAACTCTAAAGCTCATTTATTTCTAACGTGTGCTTTGAGCAAGGAAGAGTATGATAGAGTTGAAGAGTGCAAAAATGCTAAGGAGCTCTAGGACACTCTATGGATCCATCACGAAGGATCCAGTCACGTAAAAGAAGCAAGAATTGATATGGGAGTAAGAGATTTCGAACCATTCAAAATGAAGGAGGAGGAAACCATTGATGAAATGTTCTCAAGGTCAACAATCAGACTAAACAACTTAAGATCTCTTGGAAAGGTATACTATCTTTAAGAGAGGATGAGAAAAATCCTAAGGAGTTTACCAAAAGAATGGAGACCAATGGTGACTGCCATCACGGAAAGCAAGAGACTTGACAAACATGAAATTAGAAGATCTAGTTGAAACTCTAAGAGCTCATGAACCTTTGTTGCTGGCAGACAAACCAAACAAAAAGGGAAGAATGATTACTCTAAAATGCAGCCAAATAGAAAGTTCATCCTCCAAGAAGACTGAAGATGTCATCAAAAAGGAAAACTTAGAGTATCCTCTATCTGAGGATGAGGATGAACTCGCTCTGATTTCCAGAAAAATTCAGAGGATGATAAATCGAAGAGGACAGGATAGAAGATCTTCCCAAAAAGAAAAAAATTGACAAAAGTCAGATAACTTGTTTTGGATGCAACAAGATGAGACACTACAAAACTGAGTGTCCTCTAAAGAAAAGAACTCTAGAAGATTTCCCTACTAAAACAAATCTATGATGATTACTTGGGATGACAACGAAGAGTTATCCTCTGAGCAAGAAAAGGAAGAAGAGGCCAACCTCTGTCTCATGGAAAAATTAGAAACTGAAGAGATAATCATTTAAGAATTGTGTCCTACTTGTGAAAAATTAGAAATTGAATTTGACAATCTTTTAAATGACTCAAACACTTTATCTCATAAATGTGGTTTTCTCAAAAATCAACTTTATGAAATAAAGAAACTCAATGAGGAACTTCAAGCCAAGAATTAAAAATATGAAAAAACTCATTATGGAGTTGCAGCTATCTTACGAGAAATTATCTGGGCAGCAAAAAATTTTAAACAAAAAGAATGTCAGAATTCATCCTCCAGAAGAGGACGTTGGAAAGGAAATCTTGAAAATAGAGGTTGAAGAACTAAAAAATGACATTACCAACTTTGTTAAATCTACTGAAACATTTCAAAAGATAATGGGATCTCAATCTGGAATCTTTGACAAAGTTGGTGTTGGATTTAGAAGATCTCAAAAACAAAAATTGTATGAAAAATTTTTCTTGCCTAAAAAACAAGAGGATAGGCTAAAATGCATTTTTGCAAAAAAATTGGGCATACTTTCAAAATTTGTCATGCTAAGAAGAAAGTTGACAATATAAAGAAAGCATGTTTATTATGTGGTAAACATGGGCACCATGATTCAATTTGCTATCACAAAAAGAAAATCCTCACAAGAGGAAAAACTAACCAACGAGGACCCAATTCTATATGGGTACCTAAGTTACTATTAAACTCCAACACAGGTTCATCCTCTGATCAACAAAAGAAAGCCTTGGTACTTGGACAATGGTTGCTCAAGGCATATGACAGGGGATAAGTATTGCTTTATTTCATTGGAGATAAAGGATGGAGGATCGGTCACATTTGGTAACAATGATAAAAACTCAAATAAAAGGTACATGTATCATTGGTAAAAATAATTCTGCTAAAATTGCAAATGTTCAATATGTGGATGGTTTAAAACATAACTTGCTAAGTATTAGTCAATTATGTGATAGTAGATTTGAAGTTATTATCAAGCCTACTCTATGCGAGGTTAAACATTCATCCTCAAGTAGAGTTTTCTTTTCCGGTTTTAGAAAAAAAAAATTTATATGAAATATATCTGGATGATTTACCTACTAAATCTTGTTTTGTATCCATTGATAAAGATAAATGGATTTGGCACAAACGAGCTGGTCACACAAGCTTAAGCACTATTTCTAAATTAGCTAAATGAGAATTAGTGTAAGGTCTTCCAAAAATTGAATTTGAGAAAGACAAGGTATGTGAAGCTTGTGTCAAAGGAAAACAAGTAAAAAGTAGCTTTCACTCAAAAAATGTTGTTTCAACAAATCATCCTCTTGAACTCATTCACATTGACCTCTTTGGTCTTATAAAATCTCCAAGTCTTAGTGGAAAAATATATGGTTTTGTAATTGTTGATGATTTCTCTCGTTTTACATGGGTTTTATTTTTAAAACATAAAGATGAAGCTTTTGAGGCATTCTTCGATTTGTGTAAAAAGATTCAAAATGGAAAAGGTTCAAAAATTGTCTCGGTGAGAAGTGACCATGGAGGTGAATTCGAAAATGAATCATTTAAAAAACTTTTTGAAGAAAATGGTATTTCTCACAATTTTTCTTGTCAAAGAACTCCCCGACAAAATAGGGTTGTTGAAAAGAAAAATAGAACTTAACAAGAAATGGCTAGAACTATTTTAAATTAAGCCAACATTGAAAAATACTTTTGGGCCGAAGCTATCAACACATCTTGTTATGTTTCTAATCCTGCATCCATTAGAAAAAATTTAAACAAAACTCCATACGAATTATGGAAAGGGAGAAAACCAAATATTTTCTATTTTCATATATTTGGGTGTTATTGCTACATTCTAAATAATAAAGAAAATTTGGGAAAGTTTGACCTAAAATCTGATAAAGGTATTTTTCTAGGATACTCCACAACGTCAAAATGTTATAGAATATATAATCTTAGGACTCAAACTATGGAGGAATCCATGCATGTTATTTTTTGATGAGTTCGATGACTTGTGTTTAGAAAAAATGGATAAAAATGAAGAAGATGAACATTTATCCTCTCAAGTACCCAGTCGAAACGAAGAGGATGAGTCTGAACCAACCTCTCAGCAACCTCCAAGAGGATAGAAAATAGTCACACATCATCCTCCTGATCTAATCATTGGGAATACTACTGATGGTGTTAGAACCAGAAATTCTCTAAGGGAAAACACTGTCAACATGGCCATGATATCACAAGTTGAACCCAAAACAATTGATCAAGCTATTGGTGACAAATCATGGGTTGAAGCTATGATGGAAGAGTTTTCACAGTTTGAAAGAAACAAAGTATGGAATCTTGTGCCCCATCCTCTAGACAAATCCATTATTGGAACTAAATGGATATTTAGAAATAAACTAAATGAGGATGGAGAGGTCATTAGAAATAAATCAAGAGTAGTGGCACAAGGTTATAACCAACAAGAAGGAATTGATTATGATGAAACATTTGCACCCGTAGCAAGACTTGAAGCAATAAGAATCCTCTTAGCTTATGCTACTCATAAAGGTATCAAACTATTTCAAATGAATGTCAAAAGTGCCTTTTTGAATGGGTTCTTAAATGAGGAGGTTTATGTTCACCAACCTCCTGGGTTTGAGGATGAAAAGAAGGCTAACCATGTGTTCAAACTCTCGAAAGCTCTTTATGGATTAAAACAAGCTCCTCGAGCTTGGTATGAGAGGTTGAGTTCGTTTCTAAAAGAAAATGGATTTGTTAGAGGACAAATCAATACTACTCTTTTCAAGAAAACTCTTAAGGAGGATCTGTTGATTGTACAAATATATGTTGATTACATAATATTTGGGTCCACTAATGAAAAGATGTGTGAAGAATTGTCCAACCTCATGCAAAGTGAGTTTGAGATTAGTATGATGGGAGAGTTAAAATTCATCCTTGGTTTGCAAATTAAACAACTAGAGGACGACGACATTTTTATATCTCAAGAAAAATACACCAACGATTTACTTAACAAATACAACATGAGTTCAGCCAAGAGTATAGGAACTCCTATCCATCCATCCTTCATGCTCCACAAAGATGATGAAGGAACTCCAATATCTGAAAAAGAGAATAGAGGGATGATCGGATGCTCGTTGTATTTAACAACCAGTAGACCAGACATAGTCTTTGCAGTCGGTCTTTGTGCAAGATTTCAATCATCTCATAAAGAATCTCATCTTACTATAGTAAAAATGATTTTTAGATATCTTGTCCGCACGACCAACCTGGGAATTTGGTACAAGAAATGTTCAAATCTTGACCTCATAGCTTATTGTGATGCCGACTATGCAGGAGACAAAGTTGAAAGGAATAGCACAAGTGGAGCTTGTCCATTTCTTGGCAAATCTCTAATCAGTTGGTCATGCAAAAAACAAAGTACCATTGCTCTTTCAACTCAGAGGCTAAATAAGTATCAGCTGCACAATGCTGCTCACAATTACTATGGATAAAAAATCAACTAGAGGACTACTCTCTAAGGTATGCAAAAATTCTCATCCTTTGTGATAATACTAGTGCAATAGATCTTCAAATAATCCCATTCATCAATCTAGATCTAAGCACATTGAAATTAAACATCATTTTATAAGAGATCATGTTCAAAAAGGGGATATAGAACTAATTTTTATTGACATTGAAAATCAGTTAGCAGATATTTTTACTAAATCTCTCTAGGAGGATCGGTTAAAAAATATCTTGGAGAAACTCTCAATCATTAATTTGCCCAAAATTATTTGATTAATTTCTTTTATGCACCAACATTATATTTCTCTTATTGTGTTTATTTTTTTTTTAAAATATTGCAAAAGATCTGTTGTATATTTTTTTATATAAAAATCTTTTAAAAAGATCAAAGGTTGCGAGGATGGCAAAAAACGCAAGAGGACACAGTGTCCATTTTGGTGTAACTTCCTCTTGTCACGTCAGACAAGAAAATACATGCGCCTCCTTTCATTGGCCAGCATATGTGGCGCTGCCAACTTGATTCTCACTATGCATTAAATGCGTCAACGGCTCCACGACCCTAGCATGTCTCATCCATCATCACCCTAACCTCCTAGGGAAACGACTAACTTAACTACCCCTTCACGAAACGGTTCATGCTCCATCCTCGTCTACTTAATATTTCTTCCTCTCTTTCTCTCTCTCCTTCATCAACCTTCACAATCTGAAACAAAAAAACTCACATTCATCTGTCTGCATTCCACTCTAGAAGTTTTCACAAATTGCTCGCACTAAAGAAACTGCAAAACACAAAATCTCTTCTCAAGCTCCAGATGATACTCAAGATAATTACTCAAGCACTGAGTCCGATTGCCACGAGAGAAACAACTTTGAAGGAAATCCTCAAGAACCTTTGAACACCATTCCTCCTCCTCTACAATTTAAAAAAAATTACTTCTCCATCTACCACTCCTAAAACCACAAAAACCTCATCCTCCTCTGCTCCCATAAGACGATCCTCAAGGATTATGTCTGGAGTTGTTTCATCTAGAAATGTGCTTTCTCAAGACAACATAATTCATGTTGTCAACGCTGATGATTCAGAAACAACTTTATCTACAGAATCTACACCTCAACCACCTCCTGAAAAAATTACATCCAAAACTCCAATCCCTAAAAAGGCTAAACCTCTTTCACAAAAGCCACCACCCTCCTCTACAAAAATTTCTGCAAATATTCGACTATTTAATTCAGCCGAATTGGAGACTATCTATGTCTCAAAATGGCAAAACAAATATGCGGTCAATGGAAAAATCATTGACCTTGCTGATCCTTCTATGCTGCTTCTTATGGTTCAAAAGGCACCACTGGTTTTAGCATGGTACTAAAAGGGGTTCACATGGATTTCAACCGCACTACGCTATGTCAAATTCTGGACATTCGTGACGAATGAGCCTATTTCTTCTCAGATGGGTGGTAATCTCAGTGTCTAATAACTAGGACCTATGTTCTCTAAAACACTCTCATTACTCCTCCAAAACCTCAAGTGGCTTCAAACCTCCTTCCTATGTGTCGTATCCTCTATAACATGTGTGTGCACTCTATTGTGCCCACAGCTGGCAGTTTTGAGAAGGTCACTGAGCTTGACCTCATACTCATTCATCATCTGATTGATGTAGCTAAATATCACTAGAAAGGGGGGGTGTTGAATAGTCATTTTGTTGTCTAAAAATAATGTTATCGTGTTTTAGATACTATCCTCTCATTGAGGATGGAAACTCGAGGATGGTGGTTTAAATGTTAAATCAGAGTTGAGCAAAAGAAAGATAAATGTAAAGAGAGACACACACAACTTTTATACTGGTTCACCCAATGAAGGCTACATCTAGTCCTCACACACTTGTGAGATTTCACTACTGTTCAAACTGATCAACCTTTCTCAAAGGATGATTACACTTTGTGTATTCTTTAGCCTCACCAAGCTTACAATCAAGTTTCAACTATTTCGAAGTGTAACTCACGTGAAAATTATAGAGTGATATGAATGTGATTGTTTCTCTTTTCTTAAACACTTTCTAAATGGATATTTCAAAGATCTAATGAAGGATTGTAGAAAGTATAAAGAGAGAATGGATATTGCTCTTGATAGCTTTGAGATACTTGATCTTTTTATGCAATGTTGTTGTGTATTTTGTAATGAAGAGCTTGCTGCCTTTTATAGAAGTCTTATGATGTTCCTTCCATGTGCAAAGCTCTTTATGACCGTTGGAAAGTCAATTCAAAAAGCCCAAAGTCTTTCCTTATAATTACAAAACTGACATCCAGCTCTCCTTGGACAAATGCAGTCTATCCTCTAGTACGAGGTTGCAGATTTTCTGGAAAGTTGGACATGTGTTGTCCTTTTCTTTTTCCTTTCTTTAAGGCTTGTAAGACCACATGTGATGTCCTTTTCTTTTTCCTTCCTTTAAGACTTGTAAGACCACATGTGATGTCCTTTTCTTTTTCCTTCCTTTAAGACATGTAAAAGCTTCACGTGATGGCCTTTTCTCTTTCCTTTCTTTAAGACATGTGAAAGGCTTTCATTTTTAGCTTGTTTGTTGTTGCCTTTCTGAAGATTGACTTTATATTGTTCTCAATCGTACAAGAATGATATATAGGCCTGCTTTTAGCCTTTGCACATGATATGATGGGTTGCTTTCAAAGGTGTTGGGTTGTTTTCCAAGATATTGACCATAGACCCATCCTAGTGTAATCCTTCCTCGTACCTTTCTTTTGCCATCTTACTTATTTACTTCAAAAGCTTTATTTATTCATTCTTTAATACTGTTTTGCCTTTATTTAATGAATAAAACAATTTGTTTCAGCGAGGATGAGTATTCTGCAGATTTGAAGCTTCATCCTCTCGCGAGACCATCCTCAGGAATTTCAATCATCCAGTTTTGAATCAAATTTTTCTCCTTTTTGTCTTAATGATTAATAACCTATTTTCTTATATGAATACACTCAAAAGCAAAAATTAGTCATTAACCACAATCATAATCTTTTAAATAATTTTGTTATCATTAAAACCATTTGAGACAGATTTTGTCTCGACACTGATGTTTGACACTCCTCTCCACTTAGTTAATATCATTTCCTGCTTCATGTTAAATGCTGTTGTGGTGGGTCGATCAGCTCCCGATGGGATGATCCTGACTAAGATTTTCAAATTCTTCAACCTCCCACTTGATGATGAACCTTCTTTTCACTTTAACAACACATTATCTATTAAGAATATCAAACAGATGAGACTTCAACCTGATCCTTCTACTCCTCTCAAATCATCATCAATAGACCCCCTGCATCTAAGAAAAAGAAAGTTCATCATTCGTCCTCTCCCACTCAAAACTCTGAACCAGAAACTATTCAACCTCCAACTGAGAATGCTCCTTCTCAAATTGTTCAGGAACCCATTAACTCCACCGATCCCACTCCATCTCCATTGTGTGACTCCCATGTTCCAACACTGCCTCAATGTCCACCAATCAATAATCTGACTTCTTTTCATGAAACATTTCCTCCTCCTAAGGATACCTTCAAACCAACCTCTCTACAACTGATGGAAGATTGTGTGGAATTATATTTTGATATGAATTTGTCTTATCATCACTTCTCACCATACAACTCTCCTATGGATGTGCTTGTGGCATCTTCTCAAAGTTTGCAAGAATCGGATATGATACCACCACTCCATCTTTTGCAACTCATTTCAATTCCTCCTGCTGCAAATCTTGAAGAACCTGCCCAACCTCTCCCTGAGGTCATGGGTCTGTTCAACTCCATTGATTCCTTTTTTGCTACAACGATTAATAACTCTTCTAAGGACAAAGTTGGGAGCTCTTAAAACTAGAGTTCCAGTGTAAATGATCAACCTAAGGACTCGATCCCTAGTAAGAGGACTGAAGAAAGGCAGAATCAGAAGCAGATGAAATTTCTCAAGTCAATTAGGAAGAATCAAAAGAAACTTCTTCAAAGTTTCACTCACTTCCAGAACTCTATGGCTCAATTTGGTCTGATTCTTGAATGGGTTACCAATCATTTGGCTCCTAGTATTGCTCCTGGAGATCATCCTTCTGAGCTACCTATAACACCCCATTTTTCTAAGCGAGGGTGTATTTTTTTTTTAAAGAAATTAAAATAAAACAGAGAAATAAATAAGGAAATACCTTTGGATAAATAATTGAGTCATTATAATTTACAAGCAGCGGAAAATTTTCTCAAAATATGAATCCAAAATATTTACACAACAACAGATGATACATGGAACCCATTCAACTAAGATGTCATACTGACAATATTAGTAAAGGTACAGTTTTCCAGTTCAAAATAACGTAACCCAAAAAAACATTTGTTCCCTCTATGTCATCCTAATCTGATCATTCTTCAAAAAAACTAAAGCTATACACCCTGAGTGATCTCCACGCGCCCCGTGAGGTCCTCCTAACATAGCCCCAATCAAGCATTCCCATCTACATTCCCATCCGTAGGGTACGAACCGGTAGGACCGTCCTGGCTCTCATCTGAGGGCAAAGCCCAGATTTCCACAATAGTTGTAAATGGTCACCAACCGAAATTAACAATTAACACATAACATTTAAGTTTTTAAATGCACAAAATAACCTTTCAACTTAGCATGCACCTTAAAAGGGTTTTTCATATGCTAAAAGTTCATATAACACATGCCAAATAACAATGAAAACAAAATAAAGTTCTCAATCCATCAAGTAATACATAACTAACCAAGACATTGATAAATCAATGAGCAATCTGTTATCTAACTCAAAATAAGAATTTCAACTAAGCCAATCGATTTCCAAATCGATTTCCTGAAGGTTTTTAGTGAAATTTGAATTATGGGCTTAATTCAATCGATTGG
>NC_021162.2:36883111-36908684 GCF_000331145.2 Cicer arietinum | reverse complement strand
GTTTTCGAATCCGAGAAGAAGAAAGGATTTGGGAACTTGATCTTTCTCACCCACTAGCCTTGGGTTTCAATTCTCGAACTTCAAGGAAGCAACAAAAATGAAGAACAAGGAAGAAGAGAATGGGTTTCGCGGGAGAGGAAACCTTTACTTCCTTTGTTCATTTTCCTTTTGTTTTCCTTCTTTTCCTTTTCTTTCTTTTTCTTTTCTTTCTAATTCCTTTCCTTTTTCCTCCACACAAACATACATATATATATATATATATTTATATATATTTATATATATATTAATTACTTTTAACAAATATCTCCAAATATCTAGATATTTATTAAAATTACCATTTCACCTATAAGGCATTAAATTCTTCGTAAAAGATCCACCGCAGTTAATTTAATTTATTCATCGACGAGTAATTCTAATCGGCATCAAAATATCTTTTTGGTCATATAAACTGCCAAAATATTAATAACTTGGCTAAAAAGCCCCTAAGTTCAATACCAAAATCCACTAAAATACATAAAGTATACTTTAAAATTATGGGTCTTACACTACCAGCCCAGCCTTCGTCTGTTGTTCCTATCCCTTCTCTTCATCCTCGTCTGACGAGCCATCCTCCTCCGAGTAACATTGTGGTTCATCCTTTTTGTTGCTGACCAATTCAGGGCGAGATGATTATCATTATCTAGCCTTTATCTTTGTGTTGAACTAGTTGGTAAGTTGAATTGTTTTTTAATGCCTTTGTTATGCGTTTAATGTTTATGCTGTTGTGAACCAACTTTTGTAATATTAGTCTCATTAATATGAAGTTTATTTATGGTTCAAACTTAGTATTTCAAAAACTTTGCCATATGTTCAGGGGGAGTAATTATTTATAAATTTAAAAATAGTACACATATGATATAGGCGGAGCATAAACATTTTATCTCTAATTTTATTTCATATTTAAGATCATAATATAAAGAATTTTGTCAACATCAAAAAGGGGGAGATTGTTGAGACAAAATCTCTCAAATGATTTTAATGATAACAATATTAGTTAAGAGATTATGACTGTCGTTAATGACTAATATGTGCTTTTGAGTGAATTCATATAAGAAAACATGTTATTAATCATTAAAGCAAAAAGGAGAAAAATCTAATTTAAATATGGAGGATTGACATTCTTGATGATGGCCTCGCAAAGAGGATGAAGCTTCAAATCTGCATAAGACTCATCCTCACCAAAACAAATGATTTTTTTATACATTAAAGATATGCACAACAATATTAAAGAATGAATAAATAATACATTTGAAATAAAGAAGTCAGAATGCCAAAAGAATAGGTACGAGGATGACCAATACTAGGTAAGAGGATCGTAGTACTATATTGGAGGACGGTTCTATAAAGTCCACATCATACCCAAATGTTGAAAGCAACCCATCTTATCATGTGCAAAGGCTAAAAGCAAACCTATATATCATTCTTGCATGAATGAAAACAATGTAGAGTCAATCTACAAAAAGGCAACAACAAACAAGCCAAAAATAGAAGCCTTGAAGAAAGAAATTCTGAATCACGTGCAAGAGGATGACAGTACTATGTAAGAGGATGGCTCTCTATTGTCAACATCATTCTCAAAAGTTGAAAACGACCTAACCCTACACTTTCAAAAAGGTTGTAGCTCATAAAGTCAAAGATATAGCCTGACATGTCTTGAAGAATGAGAAAAGAAAAGGACAACTCAAGATCAAGTTCCAAGGAGTTGATCCTCCTGCTCGAGAATGGATTGAGTCAGTCCAAGGACAATTGGATGGCAGTTCTGTAAATATGATGAAAGACCTTGGGTTTTTTGAATTGACTTTCCAACGGTCATAAAGAGCTTGGCACATGGAAGGAATATCATAAGACTTCTATAAAAGGCAGCAAGCTCTTCATCATCAAACACACAACACAATTGCATAAAAAGATCAAGAATGTCAAAGCTATCAAAAGCAATATCCATCCTATCTTCATACTTTCTATAATCCAACATTAGATCTTTGAAATATCCTTTTAGAAAGGGTTTAAGAAAAGATAAACAATCACATTCATATCACTCTGTAATTTCCACGTAAGTTACACTTGGAAATAGTTGAAACTTGATTGTAAGCTTGGTGAGGCTAAAGAATACACCAAGTATAATCATCCTCTGCTAGAGGTTGATCAATTTGAACATTAGGGAAATCTCACAAGTGTGTGAGGACTCGGAGTAGCCTTCATTGGGTGAACCAGTATAAAAGTTGTGTGTGTCATTCTTTACAATTTCTCTTTCCTTTGTTCAACTCTAATTTAAAGGTTTGAATAACCATCCTCGGGTCTACAATCTTCTCTGAGAGGATAGTTTTAAAACACGTGAAAATTAATTTTAAACAACAAAATCCCTATTCAACCCCCCTTCTAGTGATATTTAGCTACATCAGGTTTTTGTATAAAGAGTAAACTATATTTTTTTTGAATAAACTATATTAATAAAAATATGCGAGTTATACGTCCAGCCCGCAATCTGTTTAGGGTCGGGCTCGAATAATATTTTATCGGTCTATATTAAAGCATGACTTTTTGGTATATTCCAAAAAACCCCCAACCCGATAGGACTATCCCTATATATCCGGGTAGTCATTTTTGAGAACTCTAGTAGTATAGACTAATTAGTAGACACTATTAGCTCTTTCATTACTTTTGATGTTTTTTTCTACCTTTTTCACTTCATTTTCATTTCTTTATTTCTATGTTTAATAATATCTGTCTTTTTTATTTACTAAATGACTCAAACAAAAAAATTATTAAATTTTTTTTATTTCAATAATAAATTATATATTAAATTGAGTCAATAAAAATATCAAATATAAATGTATTTTAATGAGTGATGCACAACAATAAACATAGTTGGAAATTAATGTGATAAAATATTAAATTAAAAAAATTTAACTAAAATTGAATCTACTTTTAATAAAATAATTTATATTTATAATTTGATTAAAAATATTGAAAAAATGATTATAAAAATTGAATTGAAATTAATGTGTATATAAAAGTTGGATTGAAAATATTTTTATAAGGAATTATGAAAACATAATGAAAATCAATCGGTCCAACATTAAACCAATATAAATTGGGGAGAAATTTGTGTATGGTTAGCCATAACTCAGATTGAATTAACGTGAACAACCAGGTCTAAATATTAAAGCAACTTAGATTTTTTATTTTGAATAAATTACATTTAACTTTTTTGAAGTCACCTTAAATGAAGCTAACGATCCCTCTAGTTTTAAGAAAAATAATCACTTCTCCTAGTTTTATATATATATATTTCCTTTTCCAAGAAAACTAAATGTTATACTCTACATTGAAGTTTAAATATGTTTTTGGTCTCTATAAATATAACTATTTTTAGTTTTAGTCTATGTAAAAATTTTTGTTTGGATTTCATCTCTGTAATATTAGAAGAATTTATTTTTGGTCACTAACATCGAGTGGATGTTACAAAAAAATTTAATTGACAATGAGAAATGTAGACTAAACGTTTAAATATATTTTTTATCCGTGTAAATATAACAGTTTTCAGTTTTAGTCCCCGAAAAATATTTGTTTGGATTTCATCTCTACAATATCCAAAAGCTTTATTTTTGGTCATTAACGTCAAATGGAATACAAATTTAAATAATTATTCTAAACAAATTTAACCGAAATAATATTTAAATAACAAAAAAAAAAATAATTTGTATACAAACTCCAATGGAAAAACAAATTTAAATAATTATTCTAAACAAATTTAACCGAAGTAATATTTAAATAACAAATAAAAATAAGTATACAAATTATTCTAGTATTTAAATTAATATTCTCATTGGAGTGCGATGATTGATCCATATTTTCGTCTATTTGTCGGCTCATTTTTTGTAATCATTTAACGTTAAGGTCAAAAATAAAGTTTTTGCATATTGTAGGGATGAAATTCAAACAAATATTTTTCAGGAACTAAAACTGATCATTGTTATATTTACAGGGACCAAAAATATATTTAAACATTTGGTCCATGTTTTCCTTTGTCAATTAACGTATTTTGTAACGTCCACTTGACGTTAAATACCAAAAATAAATTTTTTGCATATTGCAGGGATGAAATTCAAACAAATATTTTTCAGGAATTAAAACTGATTATTGTTATATTTACCGGGACCATAAATATATTTAAACATTTGGTCCATATTTTCCTTTGTCAATTAACGTTTTTTGTACGTCCACTTGACGTTAAATACCAAAAATAAATTTTTTCTGATATTACAGGGATGAAATCCAAACAAAAATCTTTACAGGGAATAAAACTAAAAAATGTTATATTAAAAGGGACTAAAAATAAATTTAAACCTTGAAAAATATATACCAAAATATTTTCTTGACCTTCAGGAGGTTGTATCTCGGTAGGCCAGACCAAACTTTGAAAGGTCTGAGCGTGGCCTACGATTTATTTTTTAGGTCTAAGTCTGGCCTACGGCCTATCCTAGCTTTTTTTCTTTGCCTGGTCTGACCTTTTTAAAAGTTTGGCCTGGCTTGGAAGCCTATTTAAAAGCCTTATTGACATTAAAATATTTAAATACTCTACTAATACCAGATGATGCTCTCCACATACCAATATCAATGTACATATCTATATATATTAAACAAAAAAAAATTATAACAAAATAATTTTAAAAAAATCTAAAACAAACACCCTTTAAACACTAAAAAATAATTTTTGTTTCAAATAATAATTTTTTTTTGAAACAAACGCATGCTTTATTATCTCTTAAACAAATATGGAACGGCTACTGAGTGATGACTAATTGAACGACTACCAAATATAGAATCGTTACCGAATATGAAACGAGTACTGAATATAGAATGATTACTGAGTGATTGTCTAATTGATATAATTTAAAATAAGAAATAATATTATTAATATAATAATAAAAAATAAAATTAATAATATATATATATAATAAAAATAAAATTAATAATATATATATATATAACAAATAACTACAATTATCAATTGGAAGTATTACAATTATAAATAAAAGGTTTTATACATACTGCTTTTGTTTATTAAAAATTTCAATATGGTTTTATATTTTAAGTATATCTACATATATATTATTCATCGTAACTAAAATCAATTATTATTCAAAACTGATTCTTTATTTTGTTAGTAAATAGTATATAATATCATTGTATCTAATTGTGTCCCCCCTGCTTTCTATTGAATTTGTTTTAGCATAAATTTTATAATAAATTATTTTATTAATTAAATAGTATTTTAAATAATTAAATTCATATTAAAAATATTTTAGAGTATAAATTGTTATATTTTGTAATTAATTTTCTTTATATGTATATTTGTTATGGTATGATAATTCTATACATATTTGATTTCATGAGTAATATAAATTATATAATAATATATTTCATTGTTTTATTTATGTTTCAGAATTAATATTACTTAGAGTAAATATTTTAAAGAATAAGATTGTAAACGATTTTACGACACATTGGTAGTTAATATCATATTTTTATGTACCTTTGACTAACGTTAAATGTGTATATAGTTATATTAAATTACTTAAAACTATTTTCTTTTAATTTATTTATTTATTTTGTTAATAGATATCTTGAATATATTCTGAATATTTACAATTCTATTTTAATTATAGAAGTGTAAATCGTGTCTATGATGTTAAAATATTTTAAAAATATATATAGTAATAATTACAATGATTATTTTGAATATGAGAGTTTTAATATTTATTAATATATTTTTTAAAGTTATCGCTTTCATTTCTTTAATATGGAAAGTATTGATTTTGAAATAGTAGTGGTGTTTTGGAAATATAATAAGATTAAAAACTGAGTTAAAAAAATTAATAGTTTAATTTTAATAAAATAAAAGATATTGGAATAAGTTATTACGTCCTAACTCAAATGACTGCCGATATTATTAGGTTGTAACACAATACTTCATCATTATGTAAATTAATTATGGTGGAATCTACCATATCTTATAATATAAAAAAAAAAGTAGAATAATAGTAATGGCCTTGACTTATGTGTGTTTGTGAGAGAAGAGAATCAAATTCTATTAATACCTAAAAGAATAGAGTTGAAGTTTAAGAATAGAGTGAGCACCGTCAAACACATAGCGGCACTCTCAGAGAGAAAAATATAAAGAAAAACAATATCGGTGATGGATAGTTGGTTAGAAAAATATTTTTTGTTTTAGTGCAAATTTTAGTATGATGTTTCTTTCATTAAGTTAGTAATTTTAATTTGAATTTTAGCATTATCACTTTCTCAATAAAATTTCAACTTCCCCATTTGAGAAATCTGCTATTTTGAATTGCTCTTTCTCACCGAAACTCTTATTGTATTGAAACCAATGTCAAAACGACCACGTGAACAGTAACTACATTATCCATTAACTAGTTTTCTTATTCGGGGTAAGTTTTTTTGACCCAATTTAAAAATTGATTCTTTTATAATGTGTTATCATATTTTATTTTTGACGTTTTTCCATAAATTATCGAGTTAGAATGATTCGAGGACGAAGAATAAAAGGAACAAAGGTTTTTTTGCTTGTTATAAAAGCCCTCTTACTACTTTAGGAATATTTATAAGATTTAAGAATTAGAATTTCTAGAATTTTATTAATGATTAATTTTGTGTTTTTGGTAATATTAAATTAGGTACAAGGGTAAACTAGTTAAGTAGTAGTATTAACAAGTCCAAGTGAGAAAGATAAAACTTTCTCCTTCTTTCACATGCTCTAACCCATCCTCCACCTTCATTGATTTTCATTTTCCCTTAACACACTCGCAAAATATTCTGAAACACCAATATCGGTTACTGTTGACCTTCTTTTCCAAATCCTCCATTCTTCCTTGTCTTCCAAATCCTCCAAATACTTAAAGTTCACTAAAATTCTCCAAAGCTTCCCAACAAACTTGCCTACGGGAATTTTCCTCTTCATCCTTGCGAATCAACTAAAACAATGAATCAGGGAAACCATATGCAAGAGGAGCTCAAAGCTACTTCGAACTAGAATCACCGTCATCTTTAGTTTCGTTTATGTGAGTTATGTTACATTAACTTATTTTTGGCATGAGGGTTATGGGGGTTTATTCATTGAAATCCTTTATTTCTTTTTAGAAATTATTTTGGGGATTGTAAGGGTTGAAAGAATTTAAATTCGTGAGAGAAGTAAAATCTTTAGCATATAGGTGGTTTGAATTTGCACCCAAATGATTTAAATTGATATGCATGCGGTTTGTATACTTGTTGCTCGTTGTTGTGTTAGTTATTTAGGAATCACATAATTATGGGATTTGAATTTTAGTGCAAGGTGCAAATTTTACCCCTAAAGACAAAAACACGTGCTTGGATGTTTTCCACCCTGATAATTTATTTTGTTTATGATAGTTGTATCTATTCATGCCTCTAATTGCTCGTCGTTAAATTCTAAGGGTTTATGCCTTTAGTAGTTTTCTTCATTTTTCCTCTGGTGGCTATCGTTGTTAAAATCTAAATATTTATGTATCTGGTAGTTTTCTTCATTTTGCCTCTAGTGGCTATCTTTGTTAAAATCCTAAGTATTTTTTGTCTCTTCTTGTTTTCTTTATCGTTCCTCTGATAATCCTTCTCTATTCTTCTTTCTCTGATTCTCTTTCTCTCTATTCTTCTTCCTCTAAATCTCTTTCTCTATTATTCTCCATCTAACTCTTTTTTATTTCTTCCTTTGACTCTGATCAATGTTTAACATCCTCTAAACCTATTTTCTTTGATTCTTCCATGTGACACATTTCCTCTAATACTTCTACGAGTTACGTTTCCTCTTATACTTCCACGGAATGTGTTTCCTCTGATTATTCCTCTGGTCTACGTATCATTATACCACTTTGCCTCTGGTCCATGCATTCTCTGATCACATTTACTGTGGTTCGTGAATCCTCTGACCATGTTGCCTTTAGCCCATGCATTCTTTGGTCCACGTATCATCTGATCTATGTGGTTCTAACCAGGGACTTAGGGTTTAATTCCCACTTAAATTTCAATTCATTATTATGTTGTTATAATTGTTGTAGATGAAGGATGCATTACATACATGACATAATAAAGACATTGCATACAAAACATCTCAAGTTTAGTATATTCTCATTAATCAGATCATGCATGACCTTACTCACGATGGAACATTCAGGTTGTTCCAAGCATGGAAAAACATGTAGAGGAGAACAATCATGATGTTGGTCGGGGTTTGGTCATACCACATTTACCAATCATGATGTTGGTTGGGGTTTGGCAATACCACATTTACCAATCAGGTCCCAATTATCTTGGTGACTCACATCAAGATATTGGACGACTTTTCCTATTTTCAAGGAAAATATTTGAGGTTACACATAGTTTTAAAATTTTAATGAAAAAATGTTCAGTTAAGCTTTTATGCAAAATTAAAATTGAGAACTTCATCACGAGATGCATAATAATTTCATGTTTTGTCACATACCTATGAAAGCAATATTTTGAAACTTACCCATCCCTTTATTTTCATAGCTTACTAGGATTTTATATCTCACCCTTTATTTTTATTTCCTTAGCAACTAGAGGAACTTGAGACAGGTTTAACATCAGAAGAACAGTTCCAGACTCTCTGGAATTTAAATTTAAATTTGATATTTTTATTTTTATTTTATGTTGTAATCAAACAGTGGTATTTCATTTCCGAAAGTAATATATTAGGAATCTATTAAATAAATTGTAAACTATAATTGTTAAATGTAGTTTTCAGTTGAATTTGGTGTTTTTAAATTATTATTCATTATTATTGCCTCTGTTTTTATTAAGGTGTATGGATCCAATTGTCAAGTTCTAGATAATTGACATTGGGTCTTACACTTGTGGACTCGAAGCGTCTGAATGCGTTCAAAAATAAGGTAATGGTTGAAAACATGGTTGGAATTCATGAGTATATTATAACATGATATGAACGAAAAAAATGTATTTTCGAATAATTCATCCAGACTTGCTTCGTACAATTGTAGCTCTTTGAGAGATAAATAAATTAATGAAAAAAATTTAGGAATTATGAAATTAAATTTAGAATAGAAACATTTATAAGGTGTTGAACGTGTGATATTTGATATTATTGTGATATTTGATGTTAAATGGATTGTGTGCTTATGTTTGACTTGATGAGATTAAGTGATGGGATGATAAAATTTAAATGCATTGTGTGATACATGTTTATGTGATGATGAGGTATGATTGATGATTGTGATGTTATGAATTTGTGATGAGTATATCGATGTCACTCCATAGCCTGAGACAATGAGATGCCAATTTGGATGTTAGAGGTATTTGACATGGAGATTATTTTGTCATATTGTAGGTAGGGCCTCACAAGCATGATCATGTTGGGGAAATACAAACGAATGAGTCTGACCGCAAATATTTGTTGTCGAGTCTTACTACAAGGTTGTTAGACATCGGAGGTATTCTAGTAGGGAATTTCTAGGTGACTTAGAGGTAGCCCTCCAAATGTCAAGAGCTACCATGCAATACATATTTACCTCGATCGCCATATAGATGTGTTTCAGATTAAGTTTATGGGATCTATGACCACAAGACCAACTGAAATTGTCTGTTCACTTGTGCGGTGACATATTATCAAATCTCCTAACCAAGTACTTCATAACATAACATTGCAATGTCTTATAACTGTTCACTTGTGATTAATATGTGTGAAAGGTGATAGTAATTCCTCTTGGATGATTTAATATTATAATGAAATATTGATTTTCTTTGAGTGATTTTGATGTTAAAATGTAATATTGCTTCCTTGAAGGTTTGGATATATCATGATGTGTAATGGTACATTTCTATTATGATTATTTGTGTTCTTCTTATTTATATTATACTATCCACATGATTTTGAAACTCAACATTTTTGTTGTTTATGTTTGAATGATTTGACTTTGCGTGTGAGAAATTGCAATTATTGCAAGTTTATGACTCTCTAAATTCAAGGTTGTGAGAAGCCTCACTCTGATATATGATATAAATAATGAGATTTGTAGATGTATTTTACTTATTTAAATAGAAGTTACAAATTACAACAAAACTTTATAAATACTAGAATTTTTTTGAAATTAAATTAATACAAAATAATAACATTAATACATCAATCAAATAATTTTAGAATATTAGATGGGAAAATAAAATATCAAATAATTAGTCCATATCATAACCAACAACAAAAACCTCGGCAAGATTGAAGATCATATATATATATATATATTGTGTTAGTTGACATATGGTACATAAAATAACTCTAGAAAAGGCACTTTAAAATTACTTTAGTATCGGAAAAACATAGTTTCTAAATTTTCACTACGCGAAAAAACGCATATTACAGCGCTTTTTTTTCCGCCATTTACAGCGCTTTTTCAAAAAAATAAGCGCTGTGGAATCGAGCGCTGTAAATGATACAACAACGCTTTTAAAAAAGCGCTATAAAACATGTAAATACAATGCATGCTTGTTATGCACATTTTACAGTGCTTCTTCACAAAAAAGCGCTGTAATATGCACCCCATTATATGAGTTATGGGTCTGCTTTTAGAGCGCTTTTTAACACAAGCGCTGTAAAATGCACACCCATAATTTCATATATGGGTGTGCATTTTACAGCGCTTTCTCGAAAAAGCGCTCTAAAATGCCCAACCATAATTTCATATATGGGTGGGCATATTACAGCGCTTTCTCAAAAAAGCGCTCTAATATGCCCAACCATAATTTCATATATGGGTGGGCATATTAGGAGATGAGTATATTGAGTACCTCGAAAAGGAGCAAATGTACGATCTTCTCGAACATAAGGAGCTGAGTGTTACTGTAATCAGCTTGTACATAAGGTAAAAAATACTTTTAATTGCATTTATTTGTAATTAATTAAATGTATTGGTAATTAATCTAGTTTAAAATTTTCATTGAAGGTTTTTGTACGAGAAGGTCGTGTGCACGAGGAAACTGTCAAATAAATACTCATTCTTGTCTCCGCATAAGATGTCGATGTTCAAACTCGATCCAGACAATGTAAAACACTACATTGTAGATATGTTTTTAAGAAATAAAGAAAGTGATAAATTGTTCTTGGCACCATATAATTCAGGGTACGTAATTTTATCTTTTTTAATTGATGAGAATTTAATTTATTAGTTGTCTATAAACAAAATTGCTTAACCAATTTTTTGTTGTTGTAGGGCACATTGGGTGCTATTTGCAATCAATGCGGTCTCTGAAGTGATATACTATTTGGATCCCGTGCACGGCGATTACACCAATCACCCCGGAATAAAGAATATGCTCGACACGTAAGTAATATTCATTTATTTCTTACATATATATATTTATATATATATATATATAAATATATATATGTAAGAAATAAATGAATATTACTTACGTGTCGAGCATATTCTTTATTCCGGGGTGATTGGTGTAATCGCCGTGCACGGGATCCAAATAGTATATCACTTCAGAGACCGCATTGATTGCAAATAGCACCCAATGTGCCCTACAACAACAAAAAATTGGTTAAGCAATTTTGTTTATAGACAACTAATAAATTAAATTCTCATCAATTAAAAAAGATAAAATTACGTACCCTGAATTATATGGTGCCAAGAACAATTTATCACTTTCTTTATTTCTTAAAAACATATCTACAATGTAGTGTTTTACATTGTCTGGATCGAGTTTGAACATCGACATCTTATGCGGAGACAAGAATGAGTATTTATTTGACAGTTTCCTCGTGCACACGACCTTCTCGTACAAAAACCTTCAATGAAAATTTTAAACTAGATTAATTACCAATACATTTAATTAATTACAAATAAATGCAATTAAAAGTATTTTTTACCTTATGTACAAGCTGATTACAGTAACACTCAGCTCCTTATGTTCGAGAAGATCGTACATTTGCTCCTTTTCGAGGTATTCAATATACTCATCTCCAAAGATGTCTTGATTCATTTGTACAATGGGCGAATCGTTGCTGCTGCCCATGTTCCTTTTTATTTGGATGTCAAGACACGCCCCGTATTTACCAAGGCGTGGCTGACTTTTATTAGGAGCAGCAGCAGCAGCGACCGATTTTCCCCGATCCAGATTTTTTGTTGCTGCAAGTTTTGCAGCTTTATTACCCTCCAGCCTTTGTAGTTTGGCAGCCCTATTAACCTCCAATTTTTGAGGTCTGCTGCCTTTTTTTGGCTGTAGGGGTGGTTTATTTATTTGGACCTACAAAAATGAGGTAAAATGTTAGTTTATTGAATCTGAAAAAATAAAAAACCTTAGGCAATAAATGTGACAAACCTTTTCGGGAGATGTAACTGATTTGTCCTTGGGAATCTTTTTTTCGAGGGCAACAAGGTGTGTGGGCCATGCCACGTAACTGCCAATAGCGTCGCTTAAGAACTTCATATCTCCATCGTTGTCCGGTATGGGCAACGGTGCAGTTGGTTCGAAAGCAACCGTAGGCGATACTTTGACATGGCCCGCGGGGATCGGAATATTGTGCAATACTTCTCCCGAAGTATTGTGCAATATTCCTTTTCCCACCTTCCGTTGAGTCGGCGAGGACAAGTATAGGACACATGTAGTGACACCCTACATCAATAGTTAAAACATAAGTACAGTTAATATATAAGTTTGTTTAATACATAAGTAATTACATAAGCAAGTAAGTAGTAAGTAATTAATTACCTCGGGAATACTCTTCAAACCGACGTTGCAACTCCCGGTTTCACTCTCCATTTGTATTTCAGGTTGGAGCTGAACCGGAAGTTGCTTGTCTTTATTCGTATTCACCAAGAGTGCCACTTGCTCCGATAAGATTCTGAGCTTCTCTAATACTTCCTCGTTGGAAGGTTTTTGGCGCTTCTCTTGAGGAAAAAAGCTTTTGGGAGTTACGCCAAATCCTTTCCCCCTCACTCGACCGGAATACTCAGGGACATTAAACACTTTCCCAAGAATGTCCCTGCACGTATCCTTGTTGCCCTCTTGAGTTTCAGAACTTTGTTCAATAGTTTCCTAAAATACATGTAACATTAAAAAGATAAGTTCAATAGCATTTTTAAAATACAATATTAAAAAATATTAAAGTGATAATATACTTACACAAAGTTCTACAACTTTCTTGACATTTTCATTATCAACCACTCCTTCTTTGTTAACACGCGCTTCCTTCCATAAGATATGACGACCCAAGGGTTGATCGGCTTGGGTGTCTTTTCTCTATTCGTTAAAATCATAAACAAAATAATACAAATTAGTTACACACTATAGTTTATAATACAAATTACAAGTGATGTTTAATTACTTACAATTTTTTGTTCAAGGCGTGCATATCCCATACGTGATTTCTTGTATGGGTGTTTTGGGTTGCTTGCCCGTTCGCGATTTGCCTTACTAATATTCTATATAAAAAAAAAATAGCAATTGTGTAAAAATTTAAAATACGCTACGAATATGAATAATAAAACACAAATGCTAATAAATTAATCACTTACGACAAACGCCGGGTCAGAACGTTTGGAAACAAATGCACTCCATTCATCCTTTGATATATAATGTTGATATATCTTTGGAGGTTCAGCATTTGTGTTTCCTTCTCTATCTTTTAGATAGAAATTTGAGAGATGGGATCTAAATCCACGATGGATTTTCCCAGCAACTCTCAAAACATATGACTTTCGTTCCTCATCAAGAACAAAAGTGGTCTGCAATGAAAACAATTATAAGTAATGTATTTTACAGAAAAAAAATTATAAATGACAAAAGAGTAGATCAAAATATTTACTTGAATGTCATTCCAGATGATATCTTTGGCATCCTTCAACGCCTTATCTCTCCAGTTGTCTATTGTTATTGGGACATTTTGACGAACAACAGCCCCAATGTAGCTTACAAACATGGAGCTGTTGGGGTCAACTGGCTGACCACTCTCGTTCCAGCCAACCTAATAAACTCATATAGTAAGTACATGCCCTAAACCCTAAAAAAAGATAAAAAAACACACAGCAAACAGAGTATATATAGTATACCTCAAATTTAATGCCACTGCTCCGTGCTTTAATCACCCTTTGCATGATAGTTGCACCACGTTTGACTTCTTTTTCGTAAGTCTTAGAGGTGCCAACTTCTTCATTTTGAACTTCTAAATCTTTGTTTGTATCCATTTAACTACAACAAGTTCAACATGCACTTTAGTATAACATCAACAAGCTCAACATGGATCATGCATTATTATAAACAAACTCAACATGTATCAGTATATCTTAAAAAAGCTCAACATGCATTCTAATGATTACAAAAATTTAATAACATCAATACCTGAATAATGATGGTTCGAAGAAAGACGAAATGCAAAGAAAAGAGGGTTTGCAGAAAGTTCACAGAAATATGGTTCACAGAAATACGGTTTGAAGAAATACGTAATGAGGGTTACGTATTTCAATGAAAATATATTGTGTGAAATGGGAGAGATGATCTTGGATGGAAATAAGGTTCGAAATGAAGGAGATGATCGTGGAAATAAGGTTCGTAAAGGACGGGATGATAGGGTTTGCAAAAGAAGAGAAGAAATGAAGGTTGAGATGAAGGTTACGTAATGAAGAGGAAACTGAAGAGGTAACTGTTATATATACGTAACACTTTTACAGCGCTTTTTATAAGCCTTTTACAGCGCTTATTTTGTAAAGCGCTCTAAAAGGCTTCTTTAGTTAAATTTTTAAAAGGCTCTTTTACAGCGCTTTTTTCAAATAAGCGCTGTAAAAGACCTCCGTGTGTTATTATGTTATTTGAATGCCTTTTACAGCGCTTTTTTCAAATAAGCGCTGTAAAAGACCTCCGTGTGTTATTATGTTATTTGAATGCCTTTTACAGCGCTTTTTTCAAATAAGCGCTGTAAAAGACCTCCGTGTGTTATTATGTTATATGAATGCCTTTTACAGCGCTTTCACACATAAGCGCTCTAAAAGGCTTCTTTAGTTAAATTTTTAAAAGGCTCTTTTACAGCGCTTTTTTCAAATAAGCGCTGTAAAAGACCTCCGTGTGTTATTATGTTATATGAATGCCTTTTACAGCGCTTTCACACATAAGCGCTCTAAAAGGCTTCTTTAGTTAAATTTTTAAAAGGCTCTTTTACAGCGCTTTTTTCAAATAAGCGCTGTAAAAGACCTCCGTGTGTTATTATGTTATTTGAATGCCTTTTACAGCGCTTTTACACATAAGCGCTCTAAAATGTCTCTTTATGTTAATTTTAAGAGGCTCTTTTACAGCGCTTTTCCCAAATAAGCGCTGTAAAAGACCTCCGTGTGTTATTATGTTATATGAATGTTTTTTAAAGCCTTTTACAGCGCTTTTCCACATAAGCGCTCTAAAATGTCTCTTTATGTTAATTTTAAAAGGCTCTTTTACAGCGCTTTTTCCAAATAAGCGCTGTAAAAGGCCTTATTGTTTTTGTGTTTTGTTATGTTATGTTATTTTTTAAACAAGCTCAACATGCATGCAAAACCCACATAGTAGTAACTGGTCACCACAAAAATCCCTTCCTCTTCACCAAACTCTTCTCCTTTTATGCATCTTCTTCACAAACATCAAAGCTTACTCTTTCACAATTCAATCTCCACCTCAACACCCTTTTTATCTCTTTACATTCTCTTTCCTTCTTAAATCGAAACTTAATTGGTATTCAGGATCATTGCCATGTTGCGAAAAATGGGTTTGTGTCTGGTGTTTTTGGGGATTCCCATGATGCGTACAAGGTGTTTGAAGAAATGGGTTTGTGTCTGATGTTTTTTGGATTCCCATGATGCGTACAAGGTGTTTGAAGAAATGGGTTTGTGTCTGATGTTTTTTGGATTCCCATGATGCGTACAAGGTGTTTGAAGAAATTAGGTGTCTGATGAATATTATTTTTAAAGCTTTTTTACAGCGCTTTGTCAAATAAGCGCTGTAAAATGTCTTTTTTACTCACTTTCAAAAGAGTCGTTTACAGCGCTTTGTGTGAAAAGCGCTGTAAAAGGTATAAAACACTCATTATTTTATTTTTAAAAGGATCTTTTACAGCGCTTTTTAAGATAAGCGCTGTAAAATGTCTCTTTATTTTATTTTTGTGTTTGGTTTATTTGGGTTGGGATGACATTAAAAACATTTTTATCATTGTTTATTGGATTAAAAATATTGTTATCATTGTCTTTATCACAATACTTTAGGAGATGATGAATTATTAGAAATGAGTATTCTGAAGAATCTATATATATATATGCACTGAGCAAAAGAGAATCTCTCTATTCAGTTCAGTTCAGTTCATGTAAATTACTAATTTATATTCAGTTCAGTTCATGTAAATCAAGCTAAATATAAAACACTCATTGTTACATGAACTTGGTATAAAACACTCAAATCAAGCTAAATATAAGCAGAAAATAAATTAATCAGAAAATAAATTAATCAGAACTTAGTATAAAACACTCAATTCAGATTACATGCATATTTACAATAACACAGTTCAGATTACATGCATAGCTTATATAAAACAATTAAACATATATATACATTAAGATGCCCTTCTTCTTTTCCTGGTGACATTCACATTTGTTTGTCCATTTACAATACGAAACGATGGATTAATCCAAATTCCCTCATCATGATCATCTCTAAGATATAAACCATCATCAGTTGAATCAATTTCATGTGGTTGTTGTGATGTTGCAAATAAAAGATCATTACCAACATCTTCATCATTATTGTTATCATCACTTATTTTATTGGTCGATAGGACAACAGACCATTTATCATTAGAAGGATCAGTGACATAAAACACTTGTTGAGCTTGCGACGCTAAAATAAAAGGCTCGTCTTTGTATCCCACCCTATTAAAATCGACAAGCAAGAATCCTGACTCATCAATCCGAACGCCATTATTATTATCGACCCACTTGCAACCAAATATGGGAACACGAAACATTGTGTAGTCTAACTCCCATATGCGCTCGATAACCCCAAAATATGATAGATTTGCATATATTGGGTTTTTGTCTTTTGCACTTGAGACATGCATCGCTTCAGCTACGAGAGTGACTCCACTATTTTGCATAGTGGTCTGATCATCTTGTTCTTTGGTATAAAATGTGTAGCCGTTAATAACATAACCAGTGTAAGAAAAGACATGTAAGCTCGGACCATTTGCTAGCCACCTCAATCTATTTGAAATTGATCCGGGGTCTATATCAAATTTTGACATTATGTGATTTTTTAACCATGTTACAAAACTTCGATTGTGCTCTCGAGTTATCCAATTTTGATTCCTATTCATGTTCAAACGAGATAACTGATCAATGTGTATTGTAACATACGGTTGAACCTCATCATCATTGTGCAGAACATACAATTGTGCCTGCTCCCATTCTGTCCTTGATATAGTCAGTAGTCTCCTTCCAGTTATCCCTTCTCCTGATAGTCTTCCCGAATGACGAGACATGGGAAGCCCTATGGATTCAACATTGGACAGATATTCAGTACAAAATTCAGCAGCCTCTTCAACAATGTATCGTTCAGCAATACAACCTTCTGGTCGACTTCTACTTTTTACGTACCCTTTTAATATTTTCATATATCGTTCTATCGGATACATCCATCTCATATAAGCTGGCCCACAAAGTTGTGTCTCCTTAACCAGATGAACAGTAAGGTGAACCATTATATCAAAAAACGATGGTGGGAAATACATTTCAAGCTCACACAAAGTAACAACAATTTCCCTCTGCAATGTCGGTAATTTCTGAGGGTCGATCACTTTACTACAAATTTCCCTGAAGAAGAAACATAATCTAGTTAAGGCTAGTCGAACTTTTTCAGGTAAAATGGAACGTATACCTATTGGTAGCAAATGCTCCATTATAATATGACAATCATGGGTCTTCAAACCTTTTAACTTGAGGTCTTTCATACAAACCAAATTTTTAATGTTCGAAGAGTATCCTTCTGGAACTTTAACTTCGTGTAGAAATTTACATAAAACAATTTTTTCCTTTCTAGATAGAGTATGAGCGGCTGGAGGTAGATATGTGCGATTTCCTTTCTTTACTGGAGCCAGTTCATTTCTTATTCCCATATCGACCAAGTCCAATCTTGCATTGACGCCATCTTTAGACTTTCCTGGAACATTGAGTAACGTACCAATAACACTTTCAAATACATTTTTTTCAATATGCATCACATCGAGGAAATGTCTTACATACAATGACTTCCAATATGGCAATTCAAAGAAAATTGACTTTTTCTTCCACCCAGTTTTCACCAGCTCTCCCGCAAAAGGTTTGCCAAATTTATTGGTCAAACCTTGTACTTTTTCAAGTATTTGATATCCAGTCGGTGCTAAAGGAGCTTTACCTTCCTCTGATTTTCCATTGAATGCATTTCTCCACCCACGATACTGATGACTATAAGGTAAAAATCTACGATGTCCAAGAAACACATTCTTCTTACAATGTTTCAACCGCATCCAATTTGTACTCTCTTCACATATAGGACATGCACACTGACCTTTAATGCTATATCCTGATAAATTACCATATGCTGGAAAATCATTAATTATGCCGAACAACATAACCCTTAAATTGAAACATTCTTTCTTATACCCATCATAAACTTCCACACCTGTCTCCCACATACTTTTTAAATTTTCGATTAGAGGAGTCAAGTATACGTCGATATCATTCCCCGGTTGTTTGGGTCCAGAAATTAACAGAGACAACATCATAAACTTACGCTTCATACATAACCATGGAGGTAGGTTATATATTACCAAAATCACAGGCCACGTGCTATGTGAGATGCTTTGAAGACCATGTGGATTCATTCCATCAGTAGAAAGTGCAAGTCTTAGATTTCTTGACTCTATCCCGAATTCAGGATACTCGTGATCAATTTTTGCCCATTGTGGGGAATCTGCAGGGTGTCGAAACATTCCATCTCTAATTCTTTCATCTGCATGCCATGTCAAGTGTTTTGAATCTTCTTCACTGCGATACATGCGCCTAAATCTTGGTATTATAGGAAAATACCACACGACTTTTGCTGGAGTAGATTCTTTCTTCTTATATCGAGAGACATTGCATTTCGGACACGCCTTAAGTAGTTCATATTCGTTTCGAAATAAAATGCAATCGTTAGGACACGCATGAATCCTTTCGTAACTCATTCCAATAGAACACAAAATCCGTTTAGCCTCGTAGGTTCGACTGGGAAGTTCATTATCATCTGGCAACATATCTTTTATGAGTGTTAATAATTCCGTAAAGCTTTTATCAGACCATCCATTACTCGCTTTTAAGTTGTACAACTTTAATATCGCTGACAGTCTTGTGAATTTAGTACAACCATTATATAATTCTTTCTCTGCATCACTCAACAAACTTTCAAACATTTTAGGACAATCTCGAAGATCTTCTTCAACTGCTTTTGCAATCTCATCAACTCGGTCCGGCTCATATGTATCTGTATCGAAATCAGTTGAAGCATATGTAGAACTATTCTCAAAATTAATGTTTCCTTTTTTTTTCTCACCATGTCTTATCCAACATGTGTAGCTTTGATCAATTCCATTACATACTAGATGTCCTTCTAATTCATCTTCTCTAACACGTTTTCCAAAACAACATTTTAAACAAGGACAAACTACTCTATTTGGATCTTTTGCATTCTTCACTGCAAACTCAACAAACTCCTTCACTCCAATTTCATACTCTTTTGACAATCGATTGGCTGAAATCCATTTCCTATCCATATTATACCACCTATATAAATGCAGTAACAAAAATAATAAGCTTTCAAAACATATCAACAAGTTTCAAAAAGAAACCAATATCAACTAACAATTTCAAAACAGAACAGATCATGTGGTATGAGTTTTTGACAATTTTTGACAATTTCAAAACATAACAGATCATGTGTAAAAAATACCTTAGACAACGTAGATGGCCGCACAGTACGTAGAGGATATTAGGGTTCGCAACGTATATAATTATTTGAAAGATGTAGAGGATATGAGGGTTTCCAACGTATATAATTATTTGAAAGATGTAGAGGATATGAGGGTTTCCAACGTATATAATTATTTGAAAGATGTATTTTACAGCGCTTGTGAAAAAAGCGCTGTAATAGGTAGTTAAATTCAATGAAAGCGCATGTGTTTTACAGCGCTTGTGAAAAACGCGCTGTAATAGGTAGTTAAATTCAATGAAAGCGCATGTGTTTTACAGCGCTTGTGAAAAAAGCGCTGTAATAGGTAGTTAAATTCAATGAAAGCGCATGTGTTTTACAGCGCTTGTGAAAAAAGCGATGTAACTGATACGCGAAAGCGCTTCCTTTTACAGCGCTTGTTTGACAAGCCTGTAAAAGCCTTATAACGTGATGCGCAAACGTTATATGACCTACTACAGCGCTTGTTTTACAGCGCTTTTCATCAAAAGCGCTATAAAAGGTTCCGTTATTTTTAAAATATAATTACAACAGCGCTTGTGTTTAGCAAGCGCTGTAAAATGGGCGCTGTTAAATGTCATTTTTGGCGTAGTGTTTAAAAGAAAATAATCAATCCTAGTATATATAATATGTATTATTTTTCATTGTTCTCTCACCTCAATTTCGATTGAGAAGAGTTTGTTGAAATTTTGGAGATTTATTAGTGGTAAATAAGGAGTTCGTGATGATCATAGTTGTTTGTAACTTGTAAAATTGGTGGACACCGCTCGTGACTTACGAACTAGTAGACAATATTTTTCAACACATTTCGTATGGATTAAGAAAACATGATGAATGATAACCAAAATAATGTACACAACAATAATTAAAAGATAACATTGAAAAATAAACATTTAAAGTTGCATTGTAACTTGAAAGCAACAATTATTTTAAAATAATTTTTTTTACAAATGGGACAATTATTATAAGCAAAGAAAATATATTGTTCCACTATTATAGCCATTTTCACGGGGAGGTTATATGCACGTTATACTAGGCATGGAAATTCACTAATTAAAAGGATCAAATATGGCTTTAAGGGAAAAGTTAGTTAATAGTGTGGTTATTAGGAAAACCTGGACATTGAGGAAGGTGCAGAGCCATTGTTGTTGAGGGCATTGAGAGGCGAATTGTGATTATGGATTGATGCAATCCTCAAACTCTTTAATTGCATAATTAAATTGACTTTTAAATGCAACATTAAATTGAGAGATTTTAAGATTTGTGTAGAGATTTTTCATATATGTGAAGGATTGTGCGAGATATTAACTAAATATATTAATCTAGTGTATTAGCTACATGTAACGGTTGTTGTCGGTATTTCTCGTTTCTCACAATAATTCTTACTAGATACACTCGTATACCTAAAAAAAATATCAAATGAACACTTCATCGAAGAAATCTTGCATGAGAATATCACACTTATATTTCATATATCATAAGTCTGATGATTTTTTTCATTTTTTTTCAGCTATTTTTATTAAGCTACTCTTTGCAGTTCACTTGGACCATTTCAAGAAGATTTTATCCCATGACAAGAAATCGGTTAAGTGATTACTTTAGAAAGAGTAATAAAGACACTTTGGCGGATAAATCACATTTAAATTTTCCATTGTCTTGTTAACCTATTGTAAGTAGGAGCCTATAAAATCCACTAAGAAAATATCACAAAAATAAATATCATCATTTGTGTCAACTTTAGGTCATAGGACTTAGATTTTGTAATACAATCACGGTTTATAAGAGTCTGGTTTTTATTAGTAACAATAATATCCATCACATTATTTTTTTTAACTCCTCAATTTTTAATAGCGATATCATATTTTCTTTTAAAATAATTTCTCAAATAAAATGTGATATATTGATAAATTAGAATTTATTTGTCTTTATAGCCTTTTTTATAGGTTAATCTAGTATTTTTAATTTGATTTTAGTTCTATTTTATTATCTTTGTGTTTCTTTTTTTGCTAGGAGAAGTGAAGGAATAAGTGAGGAGCCTTGTGCAAAAAGCTCTCATGTCAAGTGATGTTGTCTTGGTCCGTTCTTATAAAAAAAATGGAAGAAAAAACGAGTTTCAACAATAATTACGCCCTAGATGTAATAGCCATTACGACCGTAAAAATTGAATGAGAAAAAAGTGAATATTTTCCACTTCAATACATGAGACATTATTGTAAATCTATTTCAATGTCAATAAGTTGTTAGATGTGTTTAATATTTTAAAAATTATTTTATTTGTCAGACTTAAGTTAAATATGTTGAATATTTGGTGATAGGATCTAAACTTTATTTAAAGGAGTAAAACTAGTAATATTTTGTTTGAAAAAAATAGTTGAAATTGACAATGTACTTGGAATGTGTTGTTAAGATAAACTCTCAAATTAAAGTTTTGATGAAAATAAACAAAGGTTAATTAAGAATATTAATCATGATTATAAAATGTTATGTTAATTTAACATATGCTTTTGAGTGAATTAATTTAAAGATAGGAATCAAGCAAAGTAAAGAAAGTCAGATTAAAAGTAAACAAGAACATTCTAGAGAATGACCTCCAGGATCAAGACTAATCAGTACAGCCTAAAGATTAATAGATTTACACTGGTTAAAAGAAGACTTTGTCTATGAATTTTATTCTAGGATTATTGTTAAGACAAAATCCCAAATTCATATTTTGATGATAATTAAACAAAAGGTTAATTAAGAATTCTACTTATGATTCAAAGTGTTTTAGTATTTAACATGTGTATTTGAGTGTGTTAAAACAAGTCAGGTACCAAGTATTTCAAAGCAGATCTCATAAAAATCAAGAAAGCAAAAACAGTAAAACGAAGAACGTTCTTGACATATTTCTGGAAAACGAAGAATGTTCTCCACATTTGTCATAAATAAGAATGATCAGTTTTCTTTGTGAAAGATTGGATCCTGGAAGCTTTATTCATCTCATATCTTCATCAAGAATAAGCAACGATCAATCTAGGTCAGAATCATTCCATAGTTCGAAGGATCAAAGACATGCTTCATGAAAAGTACAAAGCAAGATCATTCTTCATGTAAGGCAAATGCAAGTACAAATTTACAGGCTGTAAAGTACACTACAGTTGTACTTTCAATCAAGTCCTGCACACCTGACTTAAAGCTAGCAATCATCTCAGACAAGTAACATGATCACAAGTACAAGTCTGCTCATCTCCAACCAATTTGAAGAACGATCTTGGATGTCAAGAACGTTCCTGGATTCAGCACGAACTCTTTTGCTTTTTGGTTGATCTTATCCATCCACTTTCTCATGACAACTGGCCTTATTTCAACGGATAAATGAGTTGTCCTAGTCTCTCTTGAAGCCTATAAATACAGCTTCAGGATGAAGAACAAGATACAACTCAAAGTGTCAAGCAAAGCATAAATCATTCAATCATACTCAAGCTTGTCAAAATCATTCTCACGCTTGCAGTTCCATTCTTTGTATTGTGTTAGAATTAGTAATAATTTGATGTAGCTAAATATCACTGATGCCAATTGTTGTAGCTAAATATCACTAGAAGGGGGGGTTGAATAGGGATTTTGCTGTTAAAAACAATTTTTAAGTGTTTTAAAAACTACCCTCTTGCTGAGGATGACTAGCTCGATGATGGGATTTTTAAATCGTTAGATCTAAGCTGAGTAAAAGAGTAGGAGCAGAATATGAGGGACACACACACAATTTTATACTGGTTCACCCAAAGATGGCTACGTCCAGTCCTCACACCCTTGTGAGATTTCACTAACTTTCAAACAGATCAATCCTCAACCCGAGGATGATTACAACTGTGTATTATCAAGCTTCACCAAGCTTACAATCAATTTCCAAATATTTCCAAGCTTCACTCACTAGGAAATTACAAAGTAGAATGAGAGTGATTGATACTTAATACTTTCTCAAAAGATATACAAAGATATAGTGTAGGATCAAAGAAAGTAATAAGGGAGGATGTGATTTGCTTCTTGAAAGCTTTAAGATGCTTGATCTTTTTATGCAAGTGTGTTGTGTGTCTTCCAATGGAGAGCTTGTATGCATTTTATAGAGATCCAAGCCCTTGATGACCGTTGGAGCTCATTTTCAAAGGATCCAAGGTTTTCATCAAAATTACAGAACTGCCACTCAGCTTGTTAGGCTTAGGCAGAACCATCCTCTTGCAGCATAGTCTTTGATCTTGACATGTCCTTGCTTTTTCACTTTAATCAGAGTGCAAGGCTGTTTCTGAGCTGCATTTTTCGAAGTCTTTAAGGTCTAGGTTGGCTTCATCTTTTGAGGTGATGTGGACAAGAGAGAAAAAGCCACTTTATGACATAGGACTGTCATACTCAGTCCGAGGATCAGATTTGGCAGCAACATGTGATCTTCCATTTTTGGCTTGTTTCAAGTTGCCTTTTGTTAACTTGACTTCTTCATGTATAAAAACGTGTAAGCCCAATAAATGATCTGATTTTAGCCTTTGCACATGCTTGATGGGTTGCTTTCAACATAGCTGGTCCATCCTTAGCCTATTCTGCCATCCTCACTGATTTAGATCTAGCTATTCTTGTCTTTTTCCTTTTGGCCTTCTAACTTTTATTTCAAATACTGTTTCTTTGACTTAGTTATATATTTCTTTAATGAATAAAAGCATTTGTACTGATGAGGACATAATTTGGGCATATCTGGAGATTTTCACTTTGCAGCCCATCCTCGCGAGGTGTTCTTGATCATATGCCATCCTCTCGTGGTTTTCCATCCTCAGGCCAAAATTATATTTTCCTTCTTTTTGCCTTAATGATTAATAACCTATTATCTTATATGAATACACTCAAGAGCACATGTTAGTAATTAACCACAATCATAATCTCTTAAGTAATTTTGTTATCATTAAAATCATTTGAGAGATTTTGTCTCAACAATCTCCCCCTTTTTGATGATGACAAAATTCTTTAGATTATGATTTTAAATAAGACAAAGATAAAATGTTTATGCTCCCCCTCAATTATATGTGTAATAATTTTTAAAACTAAAAATCATTACTCCCCCTAAATGTATGCCAAAGTGTTGAAATAACATGATTTTAACCAAACATATGACATCATGATAATTAGATAATAATTTAAAGATTTGTTCAACAAAGCATAAACATGGGTTCATAAGCAACACAATAATTCTACTTAACAACACAATAATTAAACAGTTTTAACAGCATGAACCCAAAGCAACTGGTTAATCAAAACACATAATCATTCTCCCCCTGAATTTGGCAGCAGCAAAAAGGAATAACAACATATTTAATTTGAGGAGGCTGGTTCATCTGATGAAGATGAAGGAGATGGAACATCAGAGGTTGACTGGGTTGGTAGCTCAGGAGGATGATCTCCAGGAGCAATAGTAGGAACCAAGTGTTTGGTAACCCATTCAAGAATGAGACCAAATTGA
>NC_021162.2:36881277-36882355 GCF_000331145.2 Cicer arietinum | reverse complement strand
TGATCATTTACACTGGAACTCTTATTCTGAGAGCTCCCAGCCTTGTCCTTTGACTGGTTATGAGTCGTGGAAGTAAAGAAGGAGTCAAGGGAACTGAACACACCTGTAACCTCAGGGAGAGGTTGAGGAGTTTGTTGCGAAAGATCTGGTGGTGGGAGCACATCTTCATCTACTGGCATAGTGGGAGGAGAAGCCATAGGCACATCCGTAGGAGATGGAGGATAAGATAGATTCAGACCAAAGTATAACTCCTCACCATCTTCCATATGTTGAGGAGAAGTTGATTTTTAGGCATCCTCAGGGATATGATCGGCTTGACGAAGAGGAGTCAGTTTGTGGATTGGTGAAGATTGAGTTGTTGTGGGGACAGGAGAGGCAGGAGAAGGAGTAGTATCAAGAGAGTTACGCAATGGAGAGGTTGGTTCTGGAATAAGTGGTGATGGTGTATCCTCAGGTGGAGGATGAGTGGTTTTTGAGAAACAGAGGAAGGACGAGTTTTTCTTTTCTTTGAGGTAGGACGGTCATCATTTTGAATCTTCATCTGTTTAATGTTCTTCATAGAAAAAGTGTTGTTGAAGTGGATGGAATGTTCATCCTCAAGTGGGATTTTGAAAAATTTGAATATTTTTGTCAAAATCATCCCATAGGGAGCAGATCGTCCCAATACAACAACATTCAGCATGAAGGTAAAAATAACATGACCCAAATGAAGAGGAGTACCAGTAATCACGTGATGAATAATCATGAGATCAAGTTCTGTGACTTTCTCAAAACTGCCAGCTCGGGGTGTGATGGAGTGGACACAGATATTGTGAAGGATGCGACACAAGGGGACAAGGTTGGAGGCCACCAACGGTTTTGGAGGTTTGATGAGGGTGTTTTGGAGCACAGAAGTTCTAGTGATGACACATTGTGAATACCGTGTCTCAGATAAGCAGTGAGCTCCTTCATCACGTATATCAAGTATTTGACATAGTGTGGTGGGATTTATTTCCATATGAACCCCTTTTAGTACCATACTAAAATTAGTCATCCCTTTTGATCCTTTTGAAGCGGCATAGAAAGCCCTTACTAGACG
>NC_021162.2:36879894-36880642 GCF_000331145.2 Cicer arietinum | reverse complement strand
AAATGGTTGATGAGTGAGAATGATAGAGGATGGGAAACATAAAGACGAGGATGGGAGATGAACAGAGAGAACGTGTGAGGAAACGTGTGAGGGACTGTGAGGGAACGTGAGGAATCGTGAAAAGACGTTAGGAGACAGAAAAATTTAATGCGCCGTATGCCTAGGAAGCTAGTGAGATGATGGATTGGATGGATGAGTCACGTGGCCTTAAATGCATTCAATGCACGGCATGGAACACGGAGGCATGCGCCACGCGTGCTGCCCAATGACAGAGAAAGCGTGCCACTTTTCTCTAGGCTGCCTCGTCAGGGACGTTTCACTAAACAGGACATTTCGTCCTCTGATGGTTTTCCTATCCTCACATGCCTAACTAAAATTGTAAAAACTTATTTAAAATAGCAACAGATATTTATTAATAATAAAAAATATAAAAATATAATAAAAATTATAATAATATAATAAAGGGATATGACCAAGATAAATCAATTAATTTAAGACAAATTAAGAAATGAAAGTTCATCTAAGATCTTTTTGAACCTATCCTCTTGGAGAGGTTTGGTAAAAATATCTGCTAATTGATTTTAAGTGTCAATAAAAATCAGTTCTAAATCCCCTTTTTGCACATGATCTCTTATAAAATTGATGTTTAATTTCAATGTGCTTAGATCTAGAATGTTGAATGGGATTTTTAGAAAGATTTATTGCACTTGTATTATCACAGAGGATGGGAATTTTTGCGTACCTTAGC
>NC_021162.2:36875114-36879464 GCF_000331145.2 Cicer arietinum | reverse complement strand
CTACTTGCTGTTAAATACAGTAAGGATCCTATCATCCCTCTGTATTCCTTTTCAGAAATAGGAGTTCCTTCATCATCTTTGTGGAGTGAGGAGGATGGGTGCATTGGAGTTCCCATACTCTTGGCAGAACTCATGTTGTATTTTTTGAGCAAATCCTTGGTGTATTTTTCTTGTGAGATAAAAATACCATCCTCTCGTTGTTTGATTTGTAAACCAAGGAAGAATTTTAATTCCCCCATCATACTCATCTCAAACTCGCTTTGCATGAGATTTGAGAATTCTTCACACATTTTTTCATTTGTGGATCCAAATATAATGTCATCGACATATATTTGAACAATCAATAAATCTTTTTCAAGTGTTTTCTTGAAAAGAGTAGTATCAATCTGTCCTCTAATGAATCCATTTTCTTTTAGAAAAGAACTTAACCTCTCATACCAAGCTCTAGGAGCTTGCTTTAAACCGTAAAGAGCTTTAGAGAGTTTGAACACATGGTTTGGTCGTTTTTCATCCTCAAACCCAGGAGGTTGATGAACATACACTTCTTCATTTAAGAACCCATTCAAAAAGGCACTTTTCACATCCATTTGGAATAGTTTTATACCTTTATGAGTAGCATAAGCTAAGAGGATTCTTATTGCTTCAAGTCTTGCTACGGGTGCAAACGTTTCATCATAATCTATTCCTTCTTGTTGGTTGTACCCTTGTGCCACTAGTCTTGCTTTATTTCTAATGACTTCTCCATCCTCATTTAGTTTGTTTCTAAATATCCATTTAGTTCCAATCACCGATTTGTCCAGAGGATGGGGTACAAGATTCCATACCTTGTTTCTTTCAAATTGTGAGAGTTCTTCCATCATAGCTTCAACCCATGATTTGTCACCAATAGCTTGATCAATTGTCTTTGGTTCAACTTGTGATATCATGGCCATGTTGGAAGTATTTTCCCTTAGAGAGTTTCTGGTTCTCACACCATCTTCCGTATTCCCAATGACCAGATCTAGAGGATGATGCGTGACTGTTTTCCATCCTCTTGGAAGTTGTTGAGAGGTTGGATCAGACTCATCCTCTGCGTGAGGACCGGGGACTTGTGAGGATGAATTTTCATCTTCTTCATCTTTATCCTTTTTCTCTAAACACAAGTCATCAAACTCATCAAAAATAACATGCATGGATTCCTCCACAGTTTGAGTCCTAAGATTATATATTCTATAACCTTTTGACGTTGTGGAGTATCCTAGAAAAATTCCTTTATCGGATTTTGGATCAAACTTTCCCAAATTTTCTTTATTATTTAGAATGTAGCAATAACACCCAAATATGTGAAAATAGGAAATATTTGATTTTCTCCTTTTCCATAATTCATATGGAGTTTTGTTCAAAATTTTTCTAATGGATGTACGATTTGAAATATAACAAGCGGTATTAATGGCTTCGGCCCAAAAATATTTTTCAATGTTGGCTTCATTTAAAATAGTTCTAGCCATTTCTTGTAAAGTTCTATTTTTCCTTTCAACAACCCCATTTTGTTGGGGAGTTCTTGGACAAGAAAAGTTGTGAGAAATACCATTTTCTTCACAAAGATTTTTAAAAGATTCATTTTCAAATTCACCTCCATGGTCACTTCTCACCGAGACAATTTTTGATCCTTTTTCATTTTGAATCTTTTTGCAAAAATGGTGGAATGCCTCAAAGGCTTCATCTTTGTGTTTTAAAAATAGAACCCAAGTAAAGCGAGAAAAATCATCAACAATTACAAAGCCATATCTTTTTCCACTAAGACTTGGAATTTTGATAGGACCAAAAAGATCAATGTGAATGAGTTCAAGAGGATGATTTGTTGAAACAAAGTTTTTAGAGTGAAAACTACTTTTAACTTGTTTTCCTTTCACACAAGCTTCACAAACTTTGTCTTTTTCAAAATTGATTTTTGGAAGTCCTTTTACTAATTCTAAATTTGCCAACTTAGAAATAGTGTTTAAGCTTGTGTGACCGGCTCGCTTGTGCCAAATCCATTTATCTTTTTCAATGGAAACAAAACAAGATTCAGTAGGTAAATCATCAAGATAAAGTTCATATAAATTCTTTTTTCTAAAACCGGAAAAGAAAACTCTACCCGAGGATGAGTGTTTAACCTCACATAGAGTTGGCTTAAAAATAACTTCAAAACCACTATCGCACAATTGACTAATACTTAGCAAGTTATGTTTCAAGCCATCCACATATTGAACATTTTCAATTTTTGCAGAATTATTCTTACCAATAATACCTGTTCCTTTTATTTGAGCTTTATCATTATTACCAAATGTGACTGATCCTCCATCCTTTATCTCCAATGACATGAAGCAGTGCTTATCTCCCGTCATATGCCTTGAGCAACCACTGTCCAAGTACCAAGGCTTTCTCTTGTTGATTAGATGATGAACCTATTTTAGAGTTTAAAAGAGACTTACGTACCCATATAGCTTTGGGTCCTTGTTGGTTAGTTTTTCCTCTGTTATTATTATACCACAGAATGAGCATGCTGCCTTTTCATTGTTAGCTTTCTTCTTAGCATGACAAATTTTGGAAGTATGCCCAAGTTTTTTGCAAAAGGTGCATTTAGGCCCATCCTCTCGTTTTTTAGGCAAGAAAAAGTTTTCATATAATTTTTGTTTTTGAGAGCTTTTAAAACCAATTCCAGCCTTGTCAAATATTCCAGATTGGGACCCCATTATCTTTTGAAATGTTTCTGTAGATTTGACAAAGTTGGAAATATCATTTTTTAGTTCCATAACCTCAGTTTTCAAAATTTCCTTTTCTGTATCCTCGTCAAGAGGATGCGTTTCAAGAATTTTTTGTTTCTCAGAATTTTGAAAGTGAGATTGCTGCAACTCTTGAATGATTTTAACATATTCATCATTCTTTTTCTGTAGCTCTTCATTTTGTTTCTTTATCTCAACAAGTTGGGTTTTTTGAAACATGCATTTTTGAGATAAAGTGTATGAGTCATTTAAAAGGCTATCAAATTCAATTTCTAATTTTTCACAATTAGGACATAAATCAGAAATACTTACCTTTTCATTTTCTGATTTTGCCATGAGACATAGGTTGGCCTCTTCTTCCTTTTCTTGCTCCGAGGATGACTCATCACTATCATCCCAAGTGATCATCATGGATTTGTTTTTGTATGGAAATTTTCTAGAGTTCCTTTTGTTGAGAGGACACTCAGTTTTGTAGTGTCCCATCTCGTTGCATCCATAACAAGTTATTTGACTTTTGTCAATTTTTTCTTTTTGAGTAGGTCCTCTATTCTGTCCTCTTCTGTTTAACATCCTCTGGATTTTTTTGGAAATCAGAACGAGGTCATCCTCATCCTCATACAGAGGATACTCTGCGTTTTCCTTTGTTATGACATCTTCATTCTTCTTGGAGGATGAGCTTTCTGTTTGGCTGGTTTTTAGAGCAATTATTCTTCCCTTTTTGTTTGGTTTATCAGCCAACAACAATGGTTCATGAGCTCTTAGAGTTCCAACCAAATCTTCTAATTTCATGTTGGTCAAATCTCTTGCTTCTGTAATGGCAGTTACCATTGGCCTCCATTCTTTTGGTAAACTCCTTAGAATTTTTCTTATCCTTTCTTGAACGGAGTATACCTTTCCAAGAGATCTCAAGTTATTCAATATGATGGTTAACCTTGAGAATATTTCATCAATAGTTTCATCCTCCTTCATTTCGAATAGTTCGAAATCCCTTACTCCCATGTATATCCTTGCTTCTTTTACATGGCTTGATCCTTAATGATGAATCCTTAGAGTATCCCAGAGCTCTTTAGCGTTTTTGTATTCTTCAACTCTGTCATACTCTTCCCTGCTCAAAGCACACGTTAGAAATAAATGAGCTTTAGATTTTAGGAGTACCTTTGCATTTTCATCAGCCGTCCATTGTGCTTGAGGTTTCTCATCGGAGGTTGCATCTGCGTTGTTGGTTCTGATGACATGATCTCCATTTTCCACCACAGACCACATGTTGTTGTCTTGTGATATGAGAAATAGCCTCATCTTACCTTTCCAATGATAGTAATCGGTACCGTCAAAGTTGGGAGGTCGGCTGGATGATCCTCCTTTAGGGATGTACTTAGCTTTTGACATTTTTCTTTTTGGATCTTTTTCTCTTACACTGTTAGGTGTATTTTTTAGAGAACCTTGCTCTGATGCCAATTGATGTAGCTAAATATCACTAGAAGGGGGGGTTGAATAGGGATTTTGCTGTTAAAAATAAATTCTAAGTGTTTTTAAAAACTATCCTCTCGCTGAAGATGGCTAGCTCGAGGATGGGATTTTTAAATCGTTAGATCTAAGCTGAGTAAAA